>NW_022682587.1:1713734-1717676 GCF_011630105.1 Anneissia japonica | reverse complement strand
CATACACACATACATACATACATATACATCTAATAGCACTTTACACATATACCTATAGCCTCCCCTAACCATAACTTCTGGATCCGCCCCTGTAAATGGTTAGAAGAACAAAATGTAGATATTGTTTTGCTACAAGAAACATACTTTGATAAAGCATCAGTAAGTTGTCTTTCTAAATTTGGAAAGATGAAGCATATCACAGCTTCGGATCAACCAACAGTAGAGGTGTTTCGATACTGTTTAAAACAAGTTTTGACGCCAAAAACATCTATTGTAAATTTGTAGATGGAGAGGGTAGGAATATAATTGTAAGTCTAAAGCATAAAGATAAAACATTAAATTTAATTAATCTATATTCACCAAATAATTATAAAGAAAGATCACTTTTCTTTAAAAAATTGGAAAAAAAGATAGATAGTCTTTGTTACGGAAATGATGAATACATTGTCATGGGTGGTGATATGAACTGTGTTCTAGATCGCAACGTTGATCAAAGAAACAGTATCCCCCACTATAACTCACCGTTAGCTTTTAAAAATTGTATGTATAAACATAAACTAATTGATATATGGCGACTATGTCATAAAAACACGTTTTAATTCACATGGAGAAGAAAAGATACATATAGGAGATTAGACTACTGGATCGTATCTGGATTTGTATGTAAAGCATTACATACAAATGGCGATATAGTGCATACTGACATAAGGCCGGCCCTATTTACTGATCACCAGGCGATTCCATTTAAATTGTTTATAGATCAATGTGAAAAAGGTCCAAGTATCTGGAAAATAAATAATAGCATTTAGAAGACAACACTTATTCCTTTAATATATTACAAATTATTTAGAAGTTAAAAAAAATAAATATAATCTAAATCCAGAGCTTCTGTGGGAGTATCTGAAAGTGAAAATAAAAGAATACACATGTGAATATTGTGCAAAAAAAGAAAGTAGGAAAAAAGAAAAAAAAGAAAAATTACTTAGAGAAGTCAATGTACTTACAAATAAGTTAAACATTGTTTACGATAAAGATATTGAATCTGTTTTGAAAAGTAAGACAAAAGAATTAGATTCTATCTATGAGTCCGACGTTCGAGGCGCACAAATTCGCTCAAGAATACAATGGTTCGAAAAGGGTGAAAAAAAAATCAATAAATTCTTCTTAGGGCTAGAGAAAAGCAAGGCAAAAAGAAAGCACATCACATGTGTACTAAAAGAAAATGGTAAATAAACGTCAAATATTGGTGATATCCGAAAAGAGCAAGTTAAGTTTTATGGAAACCTATACAAAAATAAAAATATACCTGAGATAATGATTAATTCATATATAAAGAAAACGAACCTTAAAAAAAATTCTCCGAAAACGAATTAGAAGAATGTGAAGGTGAAATCACGGTTGAGGAATGCACAAATTATTTATATATAATGAACCTTAATAAAAGCCTTGGTTCTGATAGACTTACGGTACAATTTTACCGTTATTTTTGAGAAGATCTTAAGTATAATTTATGTAACGCTCTAAACTATTCTTATAGAAATAATAAGTTAAGTACTACTCAAAGATTGAGAATAATTAATTGACTATTATTATTATTATTTATTTTTTACTTTATTTCTTTCTCTTTCTTTCTTTATTTCTTTCTTTCTTTCTTTCTTACTTTCTTACTTTCTTTCTTTCTTTCTTTCTTTCTCTCTGGAAACATTTTAAAAGGCTACTAGTGGCAAACTACTGGACCGATTTAATTAAAACTTGGTCAGTAGGACCGGTGCCACGTCCCATATATGTGTTGTTCACAACTTGGGGTCAAAGGTCACATAAGGGGCATTAGGGTCAAAAAACCAAAAATCGTATAATATACTACTTGTTTCACAAATAACGTAGCACAGTCTTGTCCTTTGCACATATACATTGGCATAAGCCAGAGTCTATAGTGTGTTCAGCAATAAGCGGTTAAAGGTCATTAAGGGGTAATTTTTATCTTTTTCATTTTAAAACGCTACTAGTGCCAAACGGTTGTGCCGATTTCAACCAAACCTGGAAAGTATAATCGGTGACACCTTCATACATGGGGTGTTCACTGCTTGGGGTCAAAGGTCACATAGGGGTCATTAGGGTAAAAAAAACCACTTTCAAACAATGAATAAAAGACTTCTTCTGTCACAAATATCATAGCACAGTCTTGACCTGGGCACATATATATTGGCATAATGTAGGGTCTCTATGGTGTTCAGCGATTTACGGCCAAAGGTCATTAAAGGGTTATTCTTTTGTTCTCTCTAGTAACATTTCAAAATGCTACTAATGGCAAACCATTGGACCAAATTCAATCAAATTTCGTCATTAACAACCGGCGACACCTCCTACATCCCAGTCTGGGATCAGGGTTACATAGGGGTCATTTTAAAATAGCCCAATTGAGCTCAAATTTACCGAGAATGATCCTTAGGACCTTCTAAACACGAAAAAATACTCTTCACCCCATATGTCAAAGTTCATAGGTCAAAGGTTCAAAATGTTACTAATGGCCAAGAAATAAACTAAATTCAATCAAAGTTGATCATTAAGAACCAGTGACACCTCCTACATCCCTGTCTGTCATCAGTGGTTACTTAGGGTAAATAAGCATGTTATATTATAATCTGTAGTTAATTCATGTCCGCAATAGATTGATGCCGGTATTGAATGCATTGTTAATAATAAATATTATTGTGCTGTACATTTACATGAGTAGTTAATATTATTAATATTATTCTACATTCATTTAATGGAGAGGTGATTGTTATTACCTATAATTGTTATATTCTTGTTTAGTGATTAATATACACTTAGCTTGGTGGCCTGTAATAGTCTGAAGTTACAGAAGTGTTGGTGGCCAGTAATAGTCTGAAGTTACAGAATTTCTGGTGGCCATTATTATAAGTTTGTTGGAGCGTCCAATAGTCTGTAGTTTCAGAAGTGTTGTCGGAGCGTCCAATAGTCGTAGTTTACAGACTGGTGCATTAAGCAGACTCTAGCTTGACGTAAATAAAAGCTATTACACCATTTAGACTATGCTATTTAATCATCAACTTGTTTTTGGTTTTGGTGTGTTGCCAGGTTATATCAGAGTTGTTGTTAAATTGTATACTTGCCTAATGTTGTTATGCTTGATATACTATATAATTGTAACGCATTATATAATTCTTGTTTTGAATGTATACTTTGCAGGGTTTTTCTTTAGTTCGCTCTGGTTTATATGCAAATAAAACGTTGAATGCTATACACAGATGTCTTGTGATTGATTACCAACTGAGTCTAAACTACTCAAGGAAGATTGTACCTCCCTTTTCAATATCTTTCTAAAGTCGAACCAATAATAATAATAATAATAATAATAATAATAATAATAATAATAATAATAATAATAAAAAAATTAATTTTTCTAATTTTTCTGGTATATTTTGGGTGTTTTTTTTTTGTTTTTTTTAATATAAATTATCATTATTTTTATCTTACCGATGTCACATTGATCGCCGATATACCCAGTTCCAGCGCAGTTACAAACATAACTGTTGTCTGTTTCATTCAATTGACAGATGCCGTTGTTATTGCAAGGACTTGGTGAACATGGATCATCTAGATAGACAAAAAACTCAAAAATTATAATAGCGCTCAATTGGGAGAATGAACGCTGAATTAAATTGACGTATGCTTGTATCCTACATTGTAGCTTAAAATGATTGATGTCGCTTTTTTGTACTGCTGTACTTTTTTAATTAAATGAGCTTGACAAAGGTTGATAACCGAAAACGTTTGCTCACTTGAATAAAATTATATATCTGGCAGTTTTTTTTTATCTTGTTTGCCAATGCAGCCCTCCAGTTATATATATATATTATATATATAATATAATATATATATATATTATATATATAAATATATAATATATATAATACGATA
>NW_022682587.1:1710116-1712266 GCF_011630105.1 Anneissia japonica | reverse complement strand
TACACTACTTTTATTCTCATTGCTTAGTTTATTATTTTTTTATTTGTTTTACTTTATCTTACCGATTTCGCAAGTGTGTCCAATATATCCGGTTCCAGCACAGAGACATTCATACGTGGAGTAATCAGATGAAGTAATAATACAGACTCCATTATTGTTGCATGGATTTGGAAAACACGTATCATCTTAAAAAAATACACAAAATTTCTCAATAGTCTGTGACAGGTATATAGTGTATGATTATACAGCCTTAATCCGAAATATTTTTAACAGAATTGATACAAACACATTTAATGATGAGCTAATCACACTTAAAAATGCCTTTTCAACCAATGCCATTGGAATCGATGAGTTAGAAATTAGTACCTCATTAGAAAAGAAAATGTTTAGGAAAATTAATGTCAGCTAAGCAACAGGACCTGACTTGTTACAAGGGAATATTTTTAAATACTGTTGTAGAGAGTTAGATCCGGTCTTCTCATATCTTTACAGCTAGTCACTTAATTCATCTTGTATTCCCTCCCCCATTTATAAGTCTTCTATTATCATTCCTGTAAATAAAGAGGCAAAACCACAAGTACTTAATGAGTACAGGCCTGTTGTCCTGACACCTGTTGTCATTAAATGTTTCGAAAAAGTAGTTAAAATATCGTAATTAAAGAAGTAAAAGATTATATTGTTCCACGGCAGTTTGCCTACTGTGCAAAGAAAGGTTTTGTGGATGCGATTGTGAGTTTCTTGCATCCCAATGAATTAACATAGATGAAAGTTAGTTGAAGTAAAACATACGTGAGGTTTCACCACAAAATGAGTCTCATGGTTAGAAATTCAAAAATTGAGTTTATATTATATTTGGGTAGATCACATTATAAGCTTTCATTTGGTCTTTGAATG
This sequence comes from Anneissia japonica, assembly GCF_011630105.1. NCBI lineage: Eukaryota > Metazoa > Echinodermata > Crinoidea > Comatulida > Comatulidae > Anneissia > Anneissia japonica. Next base: position 1,711,372 of record NW_022682587.1, on the reverse strand, counting down.
TGCATCCCTACTCTAAGTAAATCCAGAGATGTGAGCATTTAAAGGTTAGGTGTATAAGAACCACGTTTTGAGAAAATCTATCTCAAAGATAAACTAACCTGTACAAATAATATGACTAGACTTACAGAATATGTGCGGAAAACACTGTTTTAGCAAGAAAATTCACTTACAAAGTATACAATAATAAAATATAAGTATCAAGTTATCCAAAAACATTAAAATCAAATTTTTGTAAAAATATTGACTTTGGCCTGTTTTCGTGAATATCTCAATATGATTTCACCAACGATGCATCTCATTTCGTGGTGAGACCTCACATATGTAAAAATACATACTGTATATAGATAATATTGGGACATCTTAGCTTTAATCACTAGAGAGCTCCAAAAATTTGTGGGCGTGTCTATATATATGCATTCGCCATTGAATTTTGATATTAATGAAAAAGCTCTTAACTAGCTTTAAATAGCATGTTTAATGTAGAAAACTAGTTATGTACTAAAATATTGTAGTTGATCACCATGAAATATTAGGGCTAGTTTGTTGTTGAATTTTAATGAGTAAAATAACGCAGCTCTGTTTTTTTTTTGTACGCTGCAAAGGTTTATTCGGCATTAACTACCGGTACTCTACTGAACATATTTACGATTGACTAACCTCAGGTTTCTCAGATGTTAAAGAACCTTTAGAGTGGCGTCAGCTCTTAATATTTGTGATACTTAATCAAGCAGAAAAGAAGCGTGTCAATTTAATGCATTTATTGATATATGGTATTGGGTAACATTTATACTCATAACTCCTTATTAACAGCATATATTTTGTTATTATTATTTATAAGTTTATTATTATTTATATATTTATTTAAGTGTAGACTAGTACAACCCTATCTTTTGGTGTAAAGACCAACGTAACGGCATGCTTAATTATGCTCCATGAAGTCAAAAGGTCACGAAGCAAATATTAAAATCGAAGTTATCCAAAATATATATTTATTTACTCTAAATCATTTGAAAAAATAGATAAATAACAACAATTTAATATATATTTATTATTATATAATATATTGTGTATTGTATAATTACTGTACCTATATAGAAAATATAATACACTGCATATGAAGTACTATAAAAAAAAATATTTAGTTTAAAATTAGCTATATTGAAGTATTATCAATTGTTATGTTAAAATACATAAATAACAATTTATCATATATTTAATATATATATATTTAATATATATATATATATATATATATA
>NW_022682587.1:1699682-1708570 GCF_011630105.1 Anneissia japonica | reverse complement strand
GATATATTATATACAAGCATACTTATATATATGAATAATGAATTTCTTACCAATTGTACAGTTTTCTCCAACATATCCTGTCCCCCGGCAATCGCAAGTGTAGTTATTCCCATCCTGGATACAAAACCCAAAGTTCTCACAAGGACGATCACTACAATCAGTGGCAACAACTATTGTAAAATAATCATATAAATTGAGTAAGGAAGATTTTTTTTACGACTACCGTAACGGTACCTGTACACTACAAATCTTGAAGATTTAATCCTTTAGCCTCCTTGTTATTATGGCCTCACTCATATCGGTGTAACAATAAAAAATATAAGTCGTCTGTAACACCATGAATGGATATCAATCTTTATAATACACTCACAGCGTACATACTTTAAAAATATTTAATGTATTATCTGAATAGGAATTCTGTTCTCGCTAAATGTGTGGAGTATTTTTTGTGGGGATGGAGGAACTGTTGGAATTTTTAATGATTTCAGTACTGTAATTCCTTTATGAACAATTTTCAAGCAACTTCTAATGATATTGAGCAACATTGCAAACCACGGAAATTGTTTTAACTAGAGCAAAATTCTTAAACATTAACAAGTTGAATTTTAATGGCAATATCATCTAAGATGCAAAGGAAATAGTCCTAATTATGTGTGTAACACTTACATAGGTATTTTGAAAATATTGCCTAAAATTTACATGCCATCTTAGAATGTAAAGAAATATCATTGGCTAAATCAGCTCCAATATATTAAAAAAATTATGAGTGGGTATGGAAACAACAGATATTAACGAGTTTTAGATTTTCACATCAACTATGTGGACAGTGATATGACGTAATTTTGAAGATTTCCGCAAGCGTCAAGTCGTCTCCCTTGTCCACTGCTTGAATCGACAACACATTTACTATGGATTTATCATTCTCTCTACAGCCTAAAAGACTTCTCATTTGTGACGTCATACACAATTTGTTGCTCAGAACAAAACCAAGATCGCAAAAGATCGTGAGAAATCGTTTTTTTTTAATGGTTTTATTTGTTGGACTTCCCGGAAACGTAAAAGATCATAATGGAGTAGACATAGCAATACCACAATGCAAAGCCATTTAGGTTAATGCTGTCCAAAATCTATCAAACAGAATGATAAACATTGTTCAAATTTGGAGTTTGAAAAACTAACCTTGCACAAATTGCCTGCGAAAAGTAATAATGAGATTATCAGACTACGTTTTTAAGATTGGATATAAGAAAAGAAGTATTAGCTGATTGTCTATTTCAACACCAAACGATAAGGACTCTTAAATTATCAAGTCAAATTCTACTAACTGCTTTTTATTTATTTTTTTTTAAATTGATGTTGATGATAGTGTAAATCAAACTACACAAACAGATACACGACCAGAAACTAGGTCATATGATAAGAAAATGGGTATTAAAATACCAGACCTCTACAAACCCAAACAAATACAAATCAATGACAAGTTACTATTACAGCACACGTCAAATAACACGGACCTCATCAATCACCCCAAATATATACACCAGACAGCGACAACACCACTCATCAATTAAACAGTCAAACAATCAATCAATCGCTATATTTAGGTTATGCCTAGCTGTATAATTCGAAAACTCCGTTGACGGCTACATTTACACTAAACAAGATAACGACACGATAACGACATATCATAGCGTCTTTTATATTCCTCATCATCGAGGGCATTTTATTCGTGTCGTTGTCGTGTAATTATCGTGTAAATGTTAAGAATTTCCGTTTCCGTAAAACCGAAACTGGTTCGACCAGTGAAACGCAAGATTTTCATTTATGCAAAAGCTAATTACTTACAATTGATGAGCATATCCAACCTTTTGATGAAAAGGTGACACCTGATTATATCCAATATGACTGTGGATCATTTAGTGACCGAACTCGACAATGTTATTCTTAGTCAGTTTATTCCTTCAAAAATGTCTTCCTCATGAATAAACACCATCAAGAAAAACCTTCGCAAGAAGAAAGGTCTGTATAAAATAGCTAGGTAAAGAGACACGCCAGCTACATGGGACTTTTTAAAAATATTTCGTAGAACATCTGATAGAAATATCAGGAATAGACAAAATAATGTCTCTTCCAGTGTAGCACACATTTTTTTTTCTATAAATATTGATTTTTGCACTCAAAATGTCCATTATGCCCTTTTGCCGTGGGTTTTCCGGTTCAAGACATGTTGACAAACTTTGGCAAAATGATATAAGTACACAGTTTAGTTCCTTTCAACGCAATTTTAAGTCAGATTATTCAAAAATAACATTCAATATATAATTTCATATGTTATTCTTGCATAAACTATCAAATAAATGTACAATAATACCAAAGAAACGCATTAAATAATACTAAAATTACAAACTATTAAAAACCCATGTATAGGCTAACCAAGTATACAAACAAGAAAATGAATTAACATTAGTATGCTGTGATGTATTAACAAAGCCTTTTTGGCTCAAGGTGCTAGATCGAGGACTCTGTGGGTAGGGGGCCTTATGGACCCCTAGGGGTCTGGGGCCCTGCACAAGAGCGCATAGGCGTTACGTCACTGCGTGAAGGATGCATGCGTATGCGTATAATGAAATAGAACTGCTGTTTAGTTAGAATGCGCGTGTGACTGTTTCTATGTGTACGTTAACCAAGAATTACAATTATTTTTTTAATTTTATTTACAAAGTAAAATAATAAATATATATTTCAATTCATGTAATTACAATTTAAATTAGGCCTATAATAGGCCTAATTTAATTAATAATAATAATTATTATAATAATAATAATTATTATTATTATTATTATTAGAAATTCTTCTCTATAATCCAAATTCAAGTAATAATAAAATGATTATGAATATTATTGTTTTTTTAATATTCTAATAACATATTTAGAAAATGTACCGGTATTATATATTTAGATTTAGATGGAAAAGTAAGTTGTTGTTTGCTTAGTGAACACAGTTGATTCGAGTGAACTGTGCAGTTATACCTTTTTGTTATGCCATTTGCTATAAATAAATGTTGTAGTTGTGCCTCTTTGCCATAGTTATTTGCTAAATAATCGTTTTAGTTGTCCCTCTTTGCCACTGTTATTTCTAATTGAAATGTAAATTGTTATTCTGCGATGGTTAATTTTTTTCTATAAATAAGTAAAATAATAAATATATATTTATAAGTAAAATAATAAATATATATTTCAATTCATGTAATTACAATTTAAATTAGGCCTATTATTATAATTATTATTATTATTATTATTATTATAAATTTTTCTCTATGATCTAAATTCAAGTAATAATAAAATGATTATGAATATTATTGTTTTTTTAATATTCTAATAAAATATTTAGAAAATGTACCGGTATTATATATTTAGATTTAGATGGAAAAGTAAGTTGTTGTTTGCTTAGTGAACACAGTTGATTCGAGTAAACTGTGCAGTTATACCTTTTTGTTATGCCATTTGCTATAAATAAATGTTGTAGTTGTGCCTCTTTGCCATAGTTATTTGCTAAATAATTGTTTTAGTTGTCCCTCTTTGCCACTGTTATTTCTAATTGAAATGTAAATTGTTATTCTGCAATGGTTAATTTTTTTTTTATTAAAGAGTTACTATTTTCCCATAGTTTATTTCCATAGTATTAAACTGTTGCCATTCAAAGTAAGGCAAGATTATATAGCATAAATTAACTAGACTTATCATGTTTGCCTAATATTAACTAGACATATGCTACTGTCAAGAATCATACTATTTAACCAATTTCTATTTACAAATTGTGAGTACACAAACAGTAAGAATAATAAAACTTAACAAGCAACCTTCATTGTAACCAGGGAGAAAGCTCTCTTCTGATTGATTGGCTGTTGAAAGAACGTCACGCTTCAGCATATCACAGCCTATCTTTGCAGTTATGCCCTTTTGCCTTGGGAATTTACTGAAAATTGTGTAGTTATGTCCTTTTGCCATGCCCTTATCTAGCCCGGGGGACACTTTTTTACAATTTTTTTTTGTGTCAACATGTGTAACATGATGTACTGACCCCACTAGGCTATATAACTCATTTTCGCTAAAAATGTCAGTTATGCCCTTTTGCCATGGGGGGGGGGGCAGCATAGTTGAAAAAGCAAACGTCTTAAATGATCAGTTTTGTTCTGTTTTTACCAAGGAATGCTTAAAAAAACTTACCTCTTATTACTATAAATAAACTATAAACTGGTGTAGAGAAACTCCTTAAAGAAATAAAACCCAAAAAGGGACCTTGGCCTGATGCCATCGTACCTAGAATTCTGAAAGAATGCGCCTCGTCTTAGCCCCAGTTTACACAAAGATTTTCCAAAAATGTCTGGATACTGGCAGTTTATTTAAGCTTTGGCATGAGGCCAACGTCACCCCGCTTTTCAAAAAGGGAGACAGAAAGAAACCTGAGAACTATAGACCAATATCATTAACTTCAGTTCCATGTAAGCTCTTCGAACATGTATTGCACCATCATATAACAAACCATATCGGGAAGTACAATATCCTAGCCAACGCTCAACACGGTTTCCGTAAGTATAAATCAGGTGACATCCAACTAGCAGCTATGATTAATGACTTAGCCAAAGCATTAGATAATAGAAGTCTAGCTGATCTATCATAATGAATTTCAGCAAGCCTTTTGATTCCGTGCCTCACCAACGACTACTTAAAAAAATTGATAACATTAGAATAAAGAACAATGCACTGAAATGGATTGAGATGATTCATTAATCAACGCCACCAACAAGTTATGGAGGGAATATCATCGTCCAAATCCAAGGTAGCGTCAGGAGTTTCACAAGCACTGTTCCTGGACCCTTGTTGTTTTTAATATACATAAACGACCTTCAACATAAAATATCCTGTCATGTATTTGTTTGTTTGAAAGGCATAAATGTAGCTTATTGTGTAATATGTTCCTGGTTCAATTCCTGGAAGACCCTGCTAATTCTTGTTTTCTTTACAAAAGGAAAAAAAAAAAACCTATTAATCAATCAGCAGTATAATAGAGACAGTAGAGTAATAATAATTTATTAGGAACTACACGTTTCAATCAGTTGCACACTTCTCAATCAAGGTAAAGTTTGTCAAGTTTTACAAAAAAGACTTATGCTAAGAAAAAGACAATTCAAATTTTCAAAAGGGACATAAAGGAAAAGAAAAAAAAAAAAAGAAACTATTCAGCCACATAAAATTAAAAGCAATCTTAAACTAAAAAAAAAAAACTTAAGGCAAAATAAAGTGATGCAAACAATCACATGAACAATTATACAAACACTATACAAACGTACATGAAATACACATACATTACATAAGTACATATATATCTATATACAAATGTATACCCAGTCACATGACTGTACCGTACTCACAATTATTAACATAAAGACATACAGTACATACTGAACTCTATACTACACCACTTATCCCACAAGAAGCACACATATCAGGCCAGATAACACAGAAGCATATAAAAGTAAATCAAAAGTCATAAAGTAATACAGGACTAAAATCAAAAACGTTCGTTTTCTTTTTTGATCTCATCTCTCTTTTTCCATGCTCTTGTAGCATACCTTTTACAAAATTTGTCAAATTTTCTTCAATTTCTTTTGGAAGATTTAGTGAAAAAGAGCCAAGAACATACATTAACTTCTGATCGGTTGTTGAATTTATAAATTGGTTCCAAATAGGCCTATTTGTATTTACTACTTCATGTTCAAGCTTTGCTAGTTCTTCCAATCTCATGTTATGGAGGGAAGGACATGAAAAAAGAAAATGTCTAATATCTTCAATTGAACAAGAGCTACAAATAGAACAAATGCCATCATTATTATCGGACCAACTTGAGATTCGTTTTTGTAACGGTAAAGTATTGGAGCGTAATCTAAATTTTATACAAGCACCCTCAAAATCTGTAGTTTCAAGTAAATATTTTTCTAGGCAAGGGCTTTCCTAATAATTGAGTAATCTAAAAGGGAATATTTTTGATCAAGATAACTTCTCCAATCAGTACAAGCTTGTTCTTTAAGTTTATTCAAAATGAAGTTGGTCCAATTTCCAATGGGATAATCAATGGTATCACATATTAATTTAAATAAATTTACTGACTCACATTTTGAGAAAACATTGGAAACACATTTATGAAATTTAAAACGGAAATTATCAAAGTTACTATCAATGTGTAATAAAGCCTTAAGTAAAAGTTTTGGCCACCGATGTGATTCCATATGTATAATGCGATGAAAATATTTTATAATATCGTGCATAACACTAATTGGCAGCCAGCCAAGTTCACCATACAAAGTTGCACGTGGGGTATTTCTAGTTGCTCTAAGAATATAGCGTGCCATCTGCAATTGTAATTGTTCAAGTTTGTCAATATCTGACTTATTTAGGGAACACCACACAGCTGAACCATAATTTATAGATGGGAGACCAATTGTTCTCCATAAAATATCCCCATAGTATATCCTATTACAATTATTGCAGTTATCAATCAATGATTAGCAATTAGTCTATTGCACTTTGTAATTACATTCTGGAATTGTACATTATCATTTAGTTTCCTGGATATATTAACCCCAAGATATTTGTATGTCTCCGCTTCTACAATGAAACCATCACCTAACTTCCATTGTTTTTCTTTATCAATTCTTTTTCCAAAAATTAGAATATTAGATTTGTCGAAATTAAAATTTAATTTCCATGTTTTAGCAAATAATGTTGCAAGATTTAGCTTTACTCCTTGTTCAATCTCAAAGAGTTATGTGTCTGTATCTCCGAGTCTAACTATACCATTAACCTCTGCATAAAGTTTATCAACCATTCTCCAAATCTTTCCCCTAATACCCGATAACCAAACAGCTTTAAGTTAGCCATCACGCCAAACGCTGTCGAAAGCTTTTCGAAAGTCCAAGAAGGCCATATAAGTGTGTTTGTTTTAATTTAGCCGGGAAGCTGCCACGTTTTTGAGAGTAAAAATATGATCATCACTTCTACATGTTGTACGAAAACCTCCTAGGACTTTCGAAAAGGTATCATTTCCTTCAAGGAAGTTAGAGATATTAAATGATAAGATACGATTAAATATTTTGAAACACAAGAAGTTAGAGATACACCTCTGTAGTTATCCAGGTCTCTGCGGCTACCTTTCTTATAAATAGGAATAATAATGCATTTATTCCATTCTTTAGGAATTTCTTCATTAATTAAGTAATTCGTTGGTTATACTGTCTAAGCCAGGGGCTTGATTATTTTTTGAAAGTGAAATTTCCTCTTTAACCATATCAGTATTAATAACAATATCACATAAAAAATTTTCGTTCCATTGGTGATCATATTCATGAGAAAGATTATCTCTAATTTGTTTAATGAAACGACTAGTCAAGTAAGAATTACAATCGTTTAAATCCATGTTGCCTTTTCCAAGAGTATATTGGCCCTTATGGCAGTCCATACTAAAACGATCTATTATTCAATGACCAAAAAAGATATATTACTCAATGACAAAAATAGATTTGTTAATCAATAAGCAAAGTACTCATAGAATTCCTTATCGGAACTAACAATTACAAATTGAGCAGGAAGTGTCACCATTCCTTAAACCTGTGAACGATTATCAACTCATGATATTATGTCAGCCGATAAGAGGGCCGCTACAGCAATACAGCAAATCAGAACAGTACATAGTTTGAAACGGTTTATCATTTCACCCCGAAGTTCAGCGACCTGTCGTTGCAGAGTTATGGTAAAAAGAAGCAGGAAGTATACCAAAAAACACTCTAATTTTAACCTTTTTCCAATGCAAAAGCATAAGAGGTAGTCAACTTTAAAAGAAAAATGATCACTCAATTGTGCATTAATTTTAAGAATAATATATAGATGATCATAAAGCTTAAAACATCTAGTTTTATAATCTGATCGCCCCAGATTACCAAAGGAAAGCATTCAAATTACGCCGTGGCTAGAGATACGGTACCGTATCGGAACTTACGATTGCTAAAGGTACGGTAAATGGTATTGCGTCATGATTAGCCACTAGAAACGCCGATTCGTGCGTGACGTCATTCAGTGCACTGCTGCTGCAAGCTAATAATGAGTCTATGGAGTGCGATATCGCTCAGTATTCGGTTCCTGAACTGCAGTTCAATTAGACATTTACTGCAACGAGTTCTCTGTCCTCTGATTGGTCAAAATATGCATGGAGGGCGCTAAACTCGCAGCGGTAACTTAAACCCACTGCAGTAAATTTTTTCTGCTCTGTGATTGGTTGGAATTTGTTGCCAAGAATCTTGCTGCAGAAAGTTTAATATACCACCCAAATGCTTTACTACGATGTATTTGATTCGTCGATGAATTAGATACTATACCACCATGCATGAAGAGTATTTTAACGTATAAATGTATCACACTTGCATTTTACACCCCAAGATTCAAGATGGCATTTATTGATGGTCAGGCGAAGGCCTATATTATTGTTACTACTGGTGAGAAAATTGTCAGCCAAGTAGAAAGCGTTTAGTGATATTGTTGTTGTAAAGCGTTTAGTGATATATATATATATATATATATATATATATATATATATCACTAAACGCTGCAACCTATGCCTAACAGTAAAGTATTACATCATCGCATCCGACCGTAACAAAACATTAAACAAACGATCAGAGTTGATCTCCGCCTGTTGTCACCGCAACAAATACTTGCTCAAGAACTGTTAATTTCCACGCCCACTTTCTACAAACCTCAAGCCCATCACTTATAATATACCTGTTCCTAATGAAAACATTTTCTCCCAGCTGTAAATTCCATATATATACCATCCTC
>NW_022682587.1:1693879-1697540 GCF_011630105.1 Anneissia japonica | reverse complement strand
TTTTATGTAGCGGGTGACCACTACTTGAATTAAGCGAATCCGTCACTTAATTCGTCGTGGGGGCTCGGGTTCCAGTTACGCGCAGGCTCAGTCGGTAGATGTTTACATATATGGCCACAAATAAAACAAGAGGAACCTTTTCTAGTTATATACTTAATAATGATTTATTTGGCAATGGGGATTACAATAGGGACTTAAATTGGACCTAACTTAACAAACTACTCACGTGAGACCGTCGGCAATGCAGCGTACGCTTGTAGAAAGTAAAATAATAATAAATGCATGAAGTCCAACAAAAATAGAGTTTAGAATATACGGCAAAACAGCGAGTTCCAATGATATACGGTAACGAAGTTCAGTTCCGGAAGATGTCCAAAATCGCTTCCACTTGCAATCGTCTGGTTGCACTTGGTACCGGTATTTGTTACAGTAAATCAAACTGTTCTCCTGATCCAAGTCAAGAAAATAGTGAAAACAAAAGAGTAGTAATTCTTCTTCCTTATTAATTCAGGAAGGTTTCCAGTCAACAGCTTTCTGAAGAAGATTCACATTTATCCTAAGTCTATCCGACTATAGGACTATATTTCTGTGTGCTGGAGTTCCGATCGGGATCTCTCATTGTTCCTTCTTCTCTGTTGTGTCTTTTTCCTTCTTTTCTGTTCTCTTGTTTCCTTGGATATTCTGCAGTGAGTTTAAGTTACCGCTGCGAGTTTAGCGCCCTCCATGCATATTTGACCAATCAGAGGACAGAGAACTCGCTGCAGTAAATTTCTTATTGAACTGCAGTTCAGGAACCGAATACTGAGCGATATCGCACTCCATATGAGTCACTGTGTGTTTCAGCGTGACCACTGCTTGTGTATTTACCCAAGATCTTGGGTATTTTGACTTAGTCTTGGGTTCTTGGGTATTCCGTTCAAATCCTTGGGTATTTTATTTTTTCTAAGAAAATTAAATATTTTTGTCATAGAGGAAGAATTAAGAATTAACAAAGACTATATTTTAGTCCATTCAAGCTTAGAGAAAATAGAACACTGTTCTATTTTCTCTATAAAAAAAAAAAATAATAATAATCGATCCTTTGACGATAATAATCGATCCATCAGGTTGTTTTATCTCTTTTCTTCCTGTGAAGAATGTATTCAATTTTTGAATAAAACGTTACACAATAATAATAATAATAATAATTTTCTCTATGATTCAAGTAACGAAGTGCACATAACATTGTTAATTGACTGTTAATTGCTATAAACATGGGTTCAGAATTGTTTTATTTGTGATTTGCGTTGCCATTGATCTTACCTAATTAATGCATTACATAATACAACTTGATCACTGATCTACTTATAACACTGGCCGACTGAGGGCGTATTTTTCTATCCGTATTATCACCTCATGAATAATTATTAATTTTAATAATTAACACAAACAATTAAAATAAAAAATTGGTTTATAAATTGAACTAAAAGGAAAACTATACATGCGAAAAACACGTATTTTTCAAATTGTAATGCATTTTCAGGAAGTTTGGGTAATTTTGGGAAATTTTTGCTGAATCTTTCAATTATCAAAAATTGTGAATGGTCACGCTGGTGTGTTTTAGCAACGATCGAAGATTTGTTCGTTTGGTGGTGTGTTGTTGACAAGCTCTGATTAATATTCTGTAGCCCGACCCCATAGCAAATAAAAAGGATAGCAGTTTTGCTAGACTTGGCGACACTCATGAATAATTATTAATTTTAATAATTAACACAAACAATTAAAATAAAAAATTGGTTTATAAATTGAACTAAAAGGAAAACTATACATGCGAAAAACACGTATTTTTCAAATTGTAATGCATTTTCAGGAAGTTTGGGTAATTTTGGGAAATTTTTGCTGAATCTTTCATTGGGTATATCAAAAATTGTGAATGGTCACGCTGGTGTGTTTTAGCAACGATCGAAGATTTGTTCGTTTGGTGGTGTTCAGGCCCGTAGCCAGGTCATTTCAAGGGGGGGGTTCTCTGGGCGTGGGGTCCAGGACACTGAATAAGGGCCCTGGTGGGGTCGGGGGCGAAGCCCCCGAAGCGGGGTCGGGGGCAAAGCCCCCGAAGCCAGGGCAGTTTTTGTGTTTAATGGGTCTATATAATGTTATAAAAGCAGTTATGTTTTTAAAAAAGATCTATGTAGTAAAAGGTGGTATATAATAAAATTTGAAAATATTTTCTGAGAATTGGCATGTTTTAATCACACCTAAAGACAAAAAAAAAAACCTCATCGCATAATCAATATCAATACACTCAACACATTTATTATTATAAAACAAAAACAAGCTATTATATAGGCCTATAAAGTAATTTACAAAGACTTACTACAACTGACAGGGCCATCGTTAAATTAAGTCAGAGCCCAAAATATAGCATCATATTGAAAACGTCATCTGCCATCATGGGAACCTAAACTTTAATTACAATTATTTGTTTACTAGGCCTAATTCAAAATTATTGTTTTAAGACTTTAACCTAATACAAACTGCTGATTAATAATAGCTGAGATTTGATGCACATTTCAGAATTAATAATCGTTTTTAGTATCTTACTGAATATTTATTGTCTACCAAATGAAATATGAATTATATATGAATCTTTAGAAATACAATTTCTACAATATTAATCTTGTTTTCATATAGATAAATGTTCGATAAATACTATCTTTCATAAAATAAACGTAATTCAGCGCGTCTATTTTCATTCCAATCAATGGCGTTTGTAAACATGTGTACTGACGCCATCGTCGAATCCCTGGACTTTCGACGGCAAAGCTGGCCTGCCTGGTCCCAGGCCAACCAATAATAATTAACAAAATGTATTATTTTTTTTAAATATAGGCCTATGGCGCATCCTGTACATGCACTTAAACTTTTACAACAAAAGCCTAGGCTTAGTAGTACGTCCTACTGTCAATTGAAAAGCGACTCAAAACCTTTTTATTTGCCTCTTTATACCTACTGTTTTCTTTTCTTTTTTTTTTCTTTTTATCTGTTTCACCTTGCTAGCTAGTGTTGTTTGTTCCAGGTTAGGAGGCACCTGATCCCAGAAAAGATCAAGACTTAACCGATGCTAACCGGAGTACATAAACACAGATCTCCGGTTGGCGGTGATGGTGTAACCCCATCGAGCAGCTGTTTCGTTACCGGTTGGTACATTTCTTACAAACATTCAGCCAAAGGCCAGTGAAAGTTTTTATCGATGTTTGCCATGATCCTTATGTGAGCTATCGAGTCATGGTTTGCCGGAGTTGCGTTCAATTTAAATCTCCGAACTTCTGAAACTGAGATATTCTAGAATGTAGGCTTGTATTGTAGGCTACAATTTAAAAACGGGTGACCAAATAATGAATTAGGTGCTAAATTTTGATTTAATACTGGGTAAGTTAAAAACAGACATTCCGTCCGAGTGGGATTCTAGGGGGTTCGCTAGAAAACAGGGGGGTTCGCTAGAAAAGGGGGGTTCGCCCGAACCATAAAAACCCCCCCTGGCTACGGGCCTGGTGTTGTTGACAAGCTCTGATTAATATTCTGTAGCCCGACCCCATAGCAAATAAAAAGGATAGCAGTTTTGCTAGACTTGGCGACATCAAGCGAGAATAAACTATTTTAATAGTAGAAGCCAGGCCTAGGC
>NW_022682587.1:1684873-1692463 GCF_011630105.1 Anneissia japonica | reverse complement strand
TATATATATGTATATGTATATATATATATATATTATGTATATATATATATGTGTGTGTGTCTATATATGTATATATATTTATATACATATATTTATATACATATATATATATATATACATATACATACATACATATATATATATACATATACATACATACATATATATATACATATACATACATACATATATATATATATAAGGTGTGGGTGTGTGTGTGTGTGTGTGTGGGTGTGTGTGTGGGTCTCTGTGTGTGTGTTAGTATTATGTAACCATATTTCATACTGTGATTTACCTACATCAGTGATTTTATAATATGCTAATGTTCATTATCCCTTTTTTCATTACTGTCACTGTCTGATGAATGAGAAACACTAGACAACAGCTCAGCAACTACTTCAGGGCCAGCCTGTTTTTCTGACAAGACAGGTCTCAATTTACCATTTTCCATAAACCAGCCCGATTTACATGGATCAGGGATTTCTGGATGAATAACAGAATCCTGGCTCCATATATTGGCATGCAAATGTTCATGCAATATATGCTGATATATGGCTCCTGCAGTTGGTGGCAGCTTATCTACACCTTGATTGTTTGGCAGAGTTTTGAATTTTTTCCATCGTAAAATTGAGGCATTTTAGCAGATACTTTCTTCGTTCAGAAAATACTACACAAATTCCAGTATTCATGCCAAGCACATGTTGCACATACTTTTTGATTTATCAATGTCTACTCTACATCATATCCAATTTTTAAAAAATTACAGTGAGCAGATGTCTCCAAGTTTTCATTATGCGTAAAATGAGAGCTATAAAATGGTAAAAGAATGATTTACATTCGACATTTCGTTATGAAGTTTAAACATACAGCTGTTTAATGAACAATATTTGAGAAATCAGTCTTCAAAGTTTACGATTAAGAAACTTTCTCAGATGAAACCATCACCAAATCGTTAAAATGTGTTGTTTTAACATTTAAAACGTGGAAAATAACAACAGAGCATGATGAATAAATATATAAAGGTTATATAATGCAGAGTCATGATGCATGATTTTATACCCATGGTAGAAAATGCCCATTGCTAAATCATATAGCTAAACACAGCTAAATTTAGGTTATTTTGCAACGTCTGTAGGGTTTATCATCAATAAAATTCGTACTTAAATGATAATAAAAAGCAAACAAATTAACAGTGTTAAAAATACATTTCCATAGAAATACGCATAAAAATATGTTTCCTACATTTAATGCCAGTCATCCAGAACTATCTATACTGCTAAGTTCTGTTTCTGTGTTTTATTCTGATCACAGTGTTTAGTCAATAGCCTTCTTCTTTTAATGTCATAGGGCCCGTTCGAGCGAAAAAATATCCGTGCGATTTTCCAGTTAATTCACCGGTACACACTTTCTAAAACCGCTCGGACACGCGCCTAATTACCTTACCATCTGGATTATCCGCGACAATTTTGACCACCAAATTGCTGGGTAGAATTCCGTGTACGAGATGTCCTTGGAGACGGAGACGATGATAAATCAACCTAAATTGCTTTGCCAAATGGTTCGTCCACAGCCCAGCGCGCGAAAATCCAAGGGTTATGTAATAAATGACCGGTGGTAAACAAACTGATGTCAAGTCAAGCTAAAACTTTAGCCATTGCGCTTTACATTCGGCTTGTGGCAAGATGTCGGTGTGGACCGAGGGGAGAATCGCCTACCTGCTATCTGTTTGGGGCGAAGAGCGTATTCAACGCCAGCTCGATGGTACACGCAGAAACAACTGTGTTTATAAAGATATAGCTGAAAAGATTTCAGCTGAATTCAGCATGGATATAAGTGTATCCCAGATAACAAACAAATTGAAGTACCTTCGCCGAGAATATACAAAAGCAAAGGACAATAACAACAAATCGGGGAGGGCTAAGGTGACATCGCCGTTTTATGACACGCTGGACAGAATACTAGGTACACAGGATATCCACAATCCTGAGATTGTACTCCAAAACGGCGTGAACACGGCAGAGGGCACCGATGAAAGTCAAGCTGATGACGAAGGTAGGTACCGGTCTGTATGCTTCTTAAAATGATACTTAAGTATTAGGCCTAACTGGGCAAGCATTGGTTGTTATTTATGTTATTATTAGTATATTACAGTATACCACTCTGCATGGTGGTGGATATCCATGCGAAGTTTGCGCGAATGTTTTTCCCTTTTATTTGTTGTGCGCTATTTTAAGGCCTAGGTTTGGGCGAAGTCCGTAAGGTGATTCGCAAAGTACAGGCATGGGATTAGCTAGCCTATATATTTAATAATTGTTGAATACTAGTTGCTAATAAATGTTCACTTTCGTTTATAATTAAACTATTTTTCGAATATTCAAGCTGTACATGTTACAGTACTAGAATTGTTATATGCCTAACCTAATATTGATAATAGGCCTGGTTTAGGTAGGCTAGTGAGTGTGCTACTAAACTTGTTTGTATGCATATTTTTTCCAACTGCCAAACTTGTTTAAATTGTTTTCTACTAGTTCCCTCGCTTTCAGAAATCATTGGGGGGGGGGGGGGAATCTGTCCTCTATTTCTTTGATGAGTGATAATTCTTTTTCTATCTGTACACACACATTTTAATTTTAACTTTTTATGTTCACAGCTAATTTGATAGTACCAGAGGCACTGGCTGCAGAAGAAGAAGCCTTGATTGATCTGGGTAAGGTAGAAACTTATTAAATGCCTGTAGTGCAAGCAACAATATAATTTCATTCAATATCACTACAGTAATTAATGTTATTTCGTTTGTTTGCTGTGTAACACATCCCATTTGATATGAAGCTTTTTCTGTAATATACAAAACATATCTTTCCATTTTTTTTATTAATAGCAAGTACTCAACAATAATAATGTTTAAAATAAATATTTTACTGACTAAATTTAAATGCATAATAAAATTAATTTTTATTAAATGAATACTGTACTTTTAAATATTTTCAGATGACACAAATGCCATAGGTGTGATAGACGGCCCACCTGCAATCCAACCAGAAGCAGTAGATGAACCACAACAACGTAAGTTTAAAATATTCAATTCAACTTCAGGCTATATAATTATGAGTTTGTCACTACCAATTTTTTTTAATAGTTTACTGAACAAATTATGCCAAATAAAACAATGAATTATGATGATAAATCAATTTATAATACAGTAGATTAAAAAAAATATAATATAATCACACCAAATCCATAAGTTCCCTAATATTGATGAAATAACAAATATCACATCTGTTATTACACTTCAATTGTTGTGTAACATTGATTAAAATTTCCTTCAACATTTTTCATATCACTTTCTTGATCGTTGGAGATAATGTTTGTACATTTTCTTTAAAAGCCCAGCCACGAAAACCAAAAAAGAAGGCAAAGAAAAAATCGAAATTCGAAATGGCACTGCAAACGTTCAATGCAAACTGTGAGGAACAGGATGTGGCATTCGAACGAAGAATGCTTGAACACCAGAAACAGCTCCAGCAGCAGCATGCTGAATTGCAGGAGCGGTTAATGGAGAAGCAAAATTCAAATATGTTGGAAATGATGCGAATGTATATGCAACCTATGCAACAGCCACAGCATCTTCCTCCGCACCAGTTCCCAACGCCAATATCTCAGACACATCATCTACAGACATTTCCTGCAAACAATACTATGGCAAACAAAACAATGGAAGCAACATCCCTCCGACATCCACGGGAAGACTTCCTCAGAAGACCGTTGTCATTAGCTCGTACATTAGCCGAGGATGCCTCCATTATTCACCACTGCCCTACACCAACAAGTACTCGTGCATCTTCGTTGCTAGCTCGTCCACCTGTCGAGGATGCTCCTATTCAGCATCAATGGCCTACACCAACAAGCACTCGTGCATCTTCGTCGCTAGCTCGACCACCTTTCGAGGATGCTCCTATTCAGCATCAGCGGCCTACACCAACAAGCACTCGTGCATCTTCGTCGCTAGCTCGACCACCTGTCGAGGATGCTCCTATTCAGCATCAGTGGCCTACACCAACAAGCACTCATACATCTTCATCATTAGCTCGTCCATCTGTCGAGGATACTCCTATAGAACAACACTGGCCTACGACAACAAGCACTCGCACTCGCGTATCTGGACTATATAGACCAATAAACACTGTCATATCTCTGGCATCCAACTCGCTGTCCGAACCAGCACCTAAGCGCTCAAAGCCGGATAGACCTCGATATTTTTCATTGTAGGTGTAGATGATATTATTTTACCATGCATTTGCATAATTTTAATATAGTTCCTCCATAACTGTTCATTCAATATAACAATGTACGTAGTGTAGGGTGTGTAGTTCATATATCATTCTCTTTTCAGTGATTTATTTTTTCTTATATCTATGGAATGAATGTGTTTGGTGCATGTTTAAGCAGTTTTAATTTAGTGCCTGCTTAACTGTTTATTCAATGTAACATTATACTGTAGTGTAGTGCTGTTAATATATTTTCTTTTTAATGATTTAATTTTGAAAAGAAATGTGGTTGTTGCATATTTCAGTACTCATCTCAATAAAAAAATCATAACAAGGTTTTAAACAAAATAATCATTTCATTTTAATGTTAACAATACAATTTTATGTACAACAGTTCAAAGGTGTAGAGTGTAACAACATGTAATCAATCTACATGGTTGGAATGGTTTTTATCAATATTTTTCATTGGTACTTTTGATACTTTCCTCTTTGAATAATTTGATGTAAATACCACCAGAACTTTCATAAATAATTTTTTTTAGGTGTAATATTTAATAGTTAAGGAAAAACGTTCAATGGTCAACTTTTGTTTGCTTTTCTCTTAATAGTGCTAGAACTTTAAATAATAAATGTTTGAAATGTATTCTCTGTTATAAAAAAATACACTGTTGTTGTTGTTATTACTAGTTTCGTAGCGGAGTGGATCCAGAAGTGTTTGTCAAAAACATTAATTTTCTACACAGCATTTGCTTTTTTAGCTGAAATATCTAAGTAAGGCATTCCTTATGTCCACCCCAGACCCAACATCCTGATCATTAAGCGGGACGTTAATGGGCTGGTTATTATCGGGGGCATCCCAACGATCGTCATATCCTTCGTTCTGCTCCAGGCAGAAATTGTGAAGAACACAGCATGCCGACACCATCTGAGGAACTTTCAACAAGGCCGAGTCATTTCTCCGCATCAGTATTCGCCACCGTCCCTTTAATTGTCCAAAACCACGTTCCACAACCATCCTGGCTCGGCTAAGCCTGTAGTTGAAGTTTCTTTTCGGATCATCGAAATTTACACCTTCTGAAAAGCCCTTCATTAACCATGGCAGCAATGGATATGCCGGATCCCCCAGTATCACGATAGGCATCAAAACTCCATTTATTTCCCTGTTCCACTGAAAATAAACCAAAAATATAACAATAATTGGAGCAGAGGAAATATTTATTAAGCAAAATTGGGGTGAAATGACTTGCAAGACTTAACCAATATATATATATATATATATATAGGTAATTTGCTATTATTAGAGAGAAAGAGTTCAACAGAATATATTTTATTTCATTTCTAGATTCAAGTTTAAATTATTTAATGCTAAAAAAACATTGTCGAGGGTAATGACATAACATTTTTTACATTTTATTACCTGTGGAAATAAACTTTTATTTTCACCCCTTTCAAATAACCTGGAGTTGCGGAATACCCGGGCATCATGGACTCGTCCAGGCCATCCAACATTAATATCAGTAAATCTGGTAGAAAAAAATAATATTGAAATTACAAAATTTTTGACATCCTAAGCACTTCACAACTTTATACAAAAAAAAAAATATAAAAGGAACATAATATTATTTAACATTCAAAATAGATGAGCCGTACTAGTCTGATATAATAGAAAGTTAAACATATACTTTAAAGACTAGTTTATTTGACAGTAGATACCTGAAGAAGTGGTAAAAAGATAGTCATTTATAAATTGATACTGTACTATAAGAAATAATCATACAATGACGGGCAAAGACAATGGTTAAAAATGCAAATAAAATTATTATTAAACAAATTATGAATGTTAAGCATTAATATATAAATCTTCATTACAAGCACTGCATTAAAAAAATTACCTTAATTTGTCATCGACGACAGCTTGAAGAATGATGGAATGTTGGCCTTTGCGATTATGATAATCCGCTGGGTTATTCTTTGGCGCAATTATTGGTATATGAGTACCATCAACAGCACCAGCACACTGCGGAAAACCATATTTTCCCTCAAAACAGTCAATGGTTTGCCGCAAACGGTCATCAGCAGGCCACACAATGTATTGTTCAAGCATTAATGAAACAACTGCTTTACACACTTCTTGAACAATCTCGCACACAGTTGATCTGCCCACTCCAAACAGGTTGCCTATAGTGCGTAGATCACATGGTGTAGACAGCCTATACAGAGCAATGGCCACCACTTTTTCAACAGCTAGCCCATTTGATGATTCCCGTTGCAGACTGGGGCTAAGGGTATTGCAAAGAAGCTGAAATGATTGCCTTGTCATTCGAAAATTCTCTTTCCAAAACCTTGCATCGGCGTGTAGTGCAGTTTCTTCCCACCACACGAGAGATCGAGGCCGCATTTGCCTAGGGTCGTCAACAGGCTGTCGTCGGAGGCGACGCTCCCCATGCCCAGGCCTGACAGCAGCTAATGCTGCAGCAAGTACCCGCTGTCGTCGCGCTCTTCTTCGCCTCCTCATGTTCACGGCGAAATCAAAGTTGGATTGGACAGTAAATCCATCCACATAACATTGCATCATTGTAGCCATAATGGTGGCTAGTAGCATAGCTACACGTTCAACTTGTAAAATTACCATTACAATACAGTATTCAGAGAATTTAAGATTATGCAAGGGTTACTTACCTGCAGTATAATCTGGATTATACTAGTCCTCTGGAGGTGAGAATCACTAGGCGTTTCCCAGCCGCTTGGCGGTATAACCAGTCTTCAAAGCGTAAATCCATACCCTTCCCATCCTGCACCGTCCTCTTTTCTAAAGTGCAAGTCTGCGGGAGGGGGGAAATCTAATGCAACCTCCGACCCAAAATGATTTCCTGGGCCGGGCAACGTATAAACAACGATTTATTAACTTATAACCCTTGGTAACAATACAAACCAACCAAAAGTCACTCAAACAGCACCCTGAAAACTAGTAACTGCAGGGTGACCTGTAATTCCAAACTACATAAAACAAACTATATGCATAGGCGAAAAAGATGTGACAAAAACCCAACACACCATCCTCCTACATGGTGAAAATCACGGGTTAGGGAGACCAAAAACCAACAAAGCTGATCCACAGGGCGGGAAGTGATTCTCACCTCCAGAGGACTAGTATAATCCAGATTACACTGCAGGTAAGTAACCCTTGCATAATCTTAAATTATACTGCGTCCTCTTTCGGTTTCGAATCACTAGGCGACTTTAAAGCCCACCCTTAAACCGAAGTCAGAAGGCTACGTGAGAACGAAGACGTAGCCGTAGGTCGGTGATAAAACCTACTAAATGT
>NW_022682587.1:1672834-1682170 GCF_011630105.1 Anneissia japonica | reverse complement strand
TCCACATGTGCCCGACTCACTGATGGAAGGCGAACACTATCTAGGCCTACTGCATCTTGACCCACTAAATGGAGGCACGATGAAGCACCCCTCTCCGCATCACGACCCGCAAACGGGAGGCGTGAATTCGCGGCAGAAGGCTTAGCCAATGTAGCCCCAAAATTCGCCGAAACCAAGGCTTCAGGAACACTTTCAGCACCTACGTTCTTAGATGTAGACATAATCTATCTGACAACAAAACCAAAAGCAAAACTACTCACTGTTAACGAAAAGCAAAGCAAAATATACCAATATTTTGATTTGTACCTGTCTATACCGCCGTGCAGTTTAGAGAAGAGGACGGTGCAGGATGGGAAGGGTATGGATTTACGCTTTGAAGACTGGTTATACCGCCAAGCGGCTGGGAAACGCCTAGTGATTCGAAACCGAAAGAGGACGCAGTATAATTTCAATACAAATCGTTCCCGCGTATCGTTTAAGCAAGCAGCAGAAGCTAGCAGAAGTAAACAAAGAATGGGTTGATGGGATTGGTGTTTCTGAATGACCTTACAAAATTACTTCCGGAATAGTTTTGTTACACGGTGTTCGACATGAGCTAAAATTTGCTCGAACGGTGGACCACCCGCTGTGTGCTCGGCGCGATTAACCGGTGAATTCACCGGAATATGGTTTGCGTTTTTCGCTCGAACGGGCCCATAGAGCACTAGCAATACACTGAATTTTGTGCAGCTAGTTTCCGTCTATGTGTTTTGTTTCTGTTCGTGGAATAATACAAAGCTGGTGTAACAAAAGAGGTGCTTATAAAAGTACATCTCACTAGCCTTATATGCGAACAGTGTACTGTACATGCGGAAAACGTTTTGTATTTTTCGAAATATATGTCTAGATTCTAAGTGTAGACCTTTTCATTGTAATTAATATATTAATAAAGTGACTCAACAAAATTGACTAACGTAATAGTCCAACAAACTTTGGATGGTTGCATTTTTTTTTGCTATATTTTAAAAAAATTAGATATGATGTAGAGTAGACATAGATAAATCAAAAAAGTATGTGCAACATTTTTTTTTATACGTAAGGGGGGTTGCCAGCCGTTTCAAAATGGCCGCCATTTTTTTCTAAAATTGTCACTAATATTGTAAATTTATATAATTAAAATGCAGTATTCAATTGGAAATCCACTCATAAAAATGACAGCAACAGTTAACTAAATATTGTACACATTTTTGAGCTATTACAATTTAAAATGGCTGCCACTTTCCATTATTTTAGTTCTTTAGCATACATATTAATATAATAATAACCGACCTGTACAAAAACTGTGTTAGAGCTAGTTATATGCAATTGCTATATGCTGTTAATATTATTAACATAATATATTAATGATATATATTTATATATGATATATATATACAGTATATATGTATATGTATATATATATATATGTGTGTATATATGTATATGTAGATATATATATATTATGTATATATATATATGTGTGTGTCTATATATGTATATATATTTATATACATATATATATATATATATATATACATATACATACATACATATATATATATATACATATACATACATACATATACATACATACATATATATATACATATACATACATACATATATATATATATATATATATATATAAGGTGTGGGTGTGTGTGTGTGTGTGGGTGTGTGTGTGGGTCTCTGTGTTTGTGTTAGTATTATGTAACCATATTTCATACTGTGATTTACCTACATCAGTGATTTTATAATATGCTAATGTTCATTATCCCTTTTTTCATTACTGTCACTGTCTGATGAATGAGAAACACTAGACAACAGCTCAGCAACTACTTCAGGGCCAGTCTGTTTTTCTGACAAGACAGGTCTCAATTTACCATCTTCCATAAACCAGCCCGGTTTACATGGATCAGGGATTTCTGGATGAATAACAGAATCCTGGCTCCATATATTGGCATGCAAATGTTTATGCAATATATGCTGATATATGGCTCCTGCAGTTGGTGGCAGCTTATCTACACCTTGATTGTTTGGCAGAGTTTTGAATCTTTTCCAACGTAAAATTGAGGCATTTTAGCAGATACTTTCTTCGTTCAGAGAATACTACACAAATTTCAGTATTCATGCCAAGCACATGTTGCACATACCTTTTGATTTATCAATGTCTACTCTACATCATATCCAATTTTTAAAAAATATAGCAAAAAAAAAAAATGCAACCTCTGATATTGCTACATTTCGGACTGGACTATAAGCTGATTCAAACAAAAATGTATTACGACCCAAGTGGGTCATGAAACCCGGTACAAATTAAAAGTATAAATTAAAATTGCTAAAAATCTTTGTAAATATCTAATTAAAAAATACCTAATAGGGGAAGAATTTCATTCTGATAAATAATGAAATTATTTTCAACTTGGAGGAGATTATCTTTGACCCATAAAATCAACTTTAAAAATAAAAAACACTCTTTTATACTATGCTAAGCATTGACAGAAAGATAATCAATGTACAAAATCACGGTAGATTACAAGTCGAACGACATATTTCGTACTTTGTCTGATCTTTTGAAAGTGAACCTTAATCAATTCGGTACAGATTGAGTTGATTCGTATCGACAACATACTATGCCTGTAACTCATTTTCATCACAATCTTGGTGATCATTTACAATATGAGTTAGTTTTCGGAAAACAACATTCCAGTTTTGGACGAAATTAAAGTTTAATCCCATGTCAGGATTATCTCATTCATATGAGGAATATTTTAAACACCTCAAACAGAAATTTAAAAACACATTTCGACAACCATGCTTATACTACAACAAACTAATCTAGACATTCAAAATATCAAAATTTTACAAAGTCACCAAATTTATTCTTTAGAACAATTAACTACAAACTCAAAGAAAATATTCGCAGAGTGGTCGGACCATCTACTATACACAAGGTACTAGATATAACACATTATATTCTAGCAGTCCATACTAAAACGATCTATTATTCAATGACCAAAAAAGATCTATTACTCAATGTCCAAAAAAGATGTATTACTCAATGACCAAAATAGATCTGTTAATCAATGAGTATTTCTAGAGTTCCTTATCATAACTAACATTACAAAAAGTTAGCAGGAGGTGTCACCATTCGTTAAACCCGTGAACGATTATTAACTCATGATATTATGTCAGCCGATAAGAAGGCCGCTACAGCAATACAGCAATACAATCAAACAAACTGCGATTGGAGACAAGTTGAGACAAGATAATTAGGAGCCGGACAAGTCATTATAAACATTGTGAGGTGGGCTTAAATGTTGAAAAAATCGCTATATATCATGATTTTTAAAAATTATGATAAACAGTGTGACTTTTATTTCCATACCTCATGGTTTGTATATACCTAAGTGAATGAGAAATGAGAAATGCCTAAAATCATAAACTTTGAAGGTTGATTTCTCATATATTGTTCTTTAAACAACTGTATGCTTAAATGCTTGTAACGTCATAAGGAAATGTCAGATTTGAATGATTTTTTTTCCATTTTAAAGCTCTTATTTTACTCTTTAACCCTGTATTAATAACTTAAAATCTAATTTTGTGACGAGTGACTGGTTTGGCTTGTCTTTGCCACATATATATATATCCAACACAGAGTGTGAGGTTCCAATAACTTTAAGCGCGTGACGTAATTCATAGAGAGGGTAAAAACAGTTCTGAATACAAAATTTACAATACAAAGAAAATACGATCAATGGTTATTTAAGCATTCAAATTATATAGTCGATTTTGTGAAAAAAGGGGGTTCCATGTGTGACTCATTTACTGTGTTAAGGTGTGCAGTGAACCGTTCTGTGATCAGATGTCTCCAAGTTTTCATTATGAGTAAAATGAAAGCTATAAAATGGTAAAAGAATGATTTAAACCCGACATTTCGTTATGAAGTTTAAACATACAGCTGTTTAAAGAACAATATTTGCGAAATCAGCCTTCAAAATTTACAATTATGGGAAATTCTCAGATGAAACCATCAACAGATCGTTAAAATGTGTTGTTTTAACATTGAAAATGGGGAAAATAACAGCATAGCATGATGTATAAATATAATTATAAAGGTTACCGGTATATATTGAAGAGTCCTGATGAATGATTTTATACCCATGGTAGAAAAAGCCCATTCCTTAATCATATAGCTAAACACAGATAAATGTAGATTATTTTGCAATACGTCTGTGTGTTTATCATCAATAACATTTGTACTTAAATGATGATAAAAAGCGAAAAATGGACAGTGCTAAAAACTCATTTCCATAGAAATACGCATAAAACTACATTTCCTAAATATAATGGAAGTCATCCAGAACTATCTATGCTGATAAGTTCTGTTTCTGTGTTTTATTCTGATCACTGTGTTTAGTCAATAGCCTTCTTCTTTTAAAGTCATACAGCATTAGAATTACACTGAATTTTGTGCAGCTAGGTTCCGTCTATGTGTTTTGTTTCTGTTCGTGGAATATTACAAAGCTGGTGTAACAAAAGAGGTTCTCATAAAAGTACATTTCAATAGTCTTATATGCGAACTGTGTACATGCGGAACAAGTTTTGTACTTTTCAAAATATATGTCTAGATTCTATGTGTAGGCCTCTCCATTGTAATTAATATATTAATAAAGTGACTCAACAAAATTGACTAACGTAAGCTGATTCAAACAAAAATTTATTACGACTCAAGTGGGTCATGAAACCCGGTACAAATTAATAGTATAAATTAAAATTGCTAAAAAATATTGAAATAGACATATATCTAATAGGGGAAGAATTTCATTCTGATAATAAATGTAATTGTTTTCAACTCGGAAGAGGTTATCTTTGCCCCATAAAATCAACTTTAAAAATTAATTTGGTTGATCCTTCAAACAAATTAATTAAAGAACCTGGACCTAGACTTTAAGCACATGCTAAATTCATCATCTAGATTCAAACACATAATGTTTTTTTAATATGTGTGCCTTTAAAATCGCTTTGATGCAGAAACAGTGTGTGAAGCATTGATACAGAACTTGATTACCATATTTGGACTCCATCTCGTCTTTTTACAGACACGCCTAGCTCTCTAACACGTAAATTATTAACACTCTTTTATATTATGCTAAACATTTACAGAAAGATAATCAGTGTACAAAATCACGGTAGATTACAAGTCGAACGACATTCGTACTTTGTCTGATCTTTTGAAAGTGAACCTTAATCAATTCGGTACAGATTGAGTTGATTCGTATCAACTACATACTATGCATATAACTCATTTATATCGCAATCTGGGTGATCATTTACAATATGAGTTAGTTTTCGGAAAACAACATTCCAGTTTTGGACGAAATTAACGTTTAATTCCATGTCAGGACTATCACACTAATATGAGGAATATTTTAAACACCTCAAACATAAATTTAAACACATTTCGACAACCATGCTTATACTACAACAAACTAATCTAGACATTCAAAATACCAACATTTTATAACGATAACTTTATTTATACAAGGCTACATCATCTTCTTTAACTACGAACTCAAAGAAAATAATCGCAGAGTGGTCAGACCGTTGGCTATACACAAGGTACACCGCCAAGTATTTAGCAACACTTGGCGGTGAAGTATTACGTGATTTATTTAGTTATAAAAGACTTAAACCATGTTTCATGAGAGCTACATATGAACGAAAGAATGTTACGCACATTCAAAAATGCGATAATAAACTTCGTCCTGTACTAATTTTATGTACACTAATGTAAACTAATAGACTTTATACCATACATAGAGTGTCTCCAAATTAAACGATTAGCAAATGTAATTAAGGGAGCTTCCTCTGATACAACTAAAGATACTTTAAGTGTATAGTATATAAACGGGAATTCCAAATACCATTTTAATAAAAGTTATTAATTAAAAACATAATAATAATTGTATACAGTAACTGTCTAACATACACTATTAATCCCACTGATTTTGAATGAAATGTGTTTTGATTGATTTTGTAACTTTATAATGAGAAATGCAACATTTATGATAAGCCATATGGGATGAAGAGACGAAATTGCATCTTACAATCGAAACTGCCTTAGGAATTTATAAAACGTGATTATTATTAAAATCTGTAAATATTATATAGGGGCCTAATCTACTTTTAATTAAACTATCGCAATTGTTTATTATAGTATCATTTTTTCCTAACGATGCATGATTGTAATGCACTCTTATGGCAAACGTTTTAGTTAATTTTGTTATCTTGGATGAACATTGATGATGAACTCAATATTCATGTGATCTCTAATAGATATTAGTTTAAATTTGTTTGATTTATTTTATAGTTTATGTTTCAATCGTACACGTTCGATATACTAAAACTAGACGTTACAGATATAATTATTACAGAAAAAAATTTATTACAGAATTTTTTTTTTCTGAGGAAAAAAGTTCGATGTTTTCTGAGTGGCTGTATCATACGATGCACATAACACTTGTACTAAACTTGATCAATGTAACCTCGCTAAACTCTAAGCAAACAATATCAGCACATTTTAATTCAATTCAATTCAATAAAACTTTGTTATCCTTCAATGGGGAAACTCATTTAATGACATAATAAATTAAGATCTTAGACTTACCAGTCAGATTGTTGCCGAAAATTGTTAAAACTATCAACAAAATCGGAAATCTCCAATTTATAGATATTGAAAAAGTATTCATCGTCTTGAGTTATATACGTATTCACAAAGACGACCATAACAGATCTAAGTTCCAGTACACACAACTTAATTGTAACATGTAATACGCGTCAATGGTCTTTTTATACATGAATGTAAATGAAAAAAAAAAAATCAACTGAACACTGAATTTTCAATTACAATGACTAATGAAAATGCCGTGTAAACTTGAATTTTTTACAAGAATTGATTTCCTTCAGTAGGTGTGGCGAAATCTATCCAGAATACGGGCTGTATGGGGCGCTGTAGTCTATAATACGGGTTTTCTTACGTCATGTTTAGAGGCTTTCTCTGTCCAGAATACGGGTTGTACCTGTACCTGATGGCGCTGTTGTCCAGAATCCAGGCTTCCTTACGTCATATTCTATTTTCTGATTTTGGAACATCAGTGGAATGTAAACAGTAAAATTATAAAAAAAAAAAAAAATAGCAAGCAAATAGTATGGCAAATGGTAATTTTTTACGATTTTCATGGATTTTCTAAGTTACAATTGTAGGCCTACATTGCAGTGCGGCATAAAGGCTGTCTCTTATACACATCTAGATGTGTATAAGAGACAGACTCAAGTTCGATGTTTTCTGAGTGGCTGTATCATACCTGTCTCTTATACACATCTAATATGCTCTCTTCCACCCCGTCGGACAGGCCGGACCCACTGTTGTCGTTCGGACGACTAGGTTGTCGGACAAAAAACAATGTAAAAAATAATTTCCTATCCAAATAACGATAGTTTGATTGCCAATACCTAATTTAAAGAATGTAGGTTTTGGTGGAATATCGATAGATATACCAATACTAATGATTTCATTCAACATGATTTGCGGTTCGCCAAAACACTTTTTAAGGAAGTTGTATAACGTAACAAATTATAACAAGCATGACTAAATGGTTTAAAATTAATTGAAATATATGGACAATAACTGTATGAAAGCCTATTTTAAGTGTATATTATATAAATGGGAATTTCAAATACCATTTTTTAATGAAAGTTATTAATTAAAAACATACTATAATTGTATACAGTAACTGTCTAATATACACTATTAATCCCACTGATTTTGAATGAAATGTGTTTTGATTGATTTTGTAACTTTATAATGAGAAATGCAACATTTATGATAAGCCATAGGATGAAGAGACGACATTGCATCTTACAATCGAAACTTCCTTAGGAAATTATAAAACGTGATTATTATTAAATCTGTTAATATCATATAGGGCCTAATCTACTTTTAATTAAATTGTCGCGATTGTTTATTATAGTATCATTTTTTCCTAACGATGCATGATTGTAATGCATTCTTATGACAAACGTTTTAGTTAATTTTGTTATCTTGGATGAACATGATGATGAACTCAATATTCATGTGATCTCTAATAGATATTAGTTTAAATTTGTTTGATTTATTTTATAGTTTATGTTTCAATCGTACACGTTCGATATACTAAAACTAGACGTTACAGATGTATTATACATTGAATTTCAACTTTTCTTTTCAATTTAATTTAATTTTATTTTTTTCTCCTTGTATTTCATTATTATATTTTCGATTAAAATTATTTTTTTTCAATGTCAAAAAAACATACATCGGCATGACTGGTGGTCAAATTCAAGACAGGGTACAATAACCATACGAAATCTTTTAAGAAAGAAACACTTAGCAAAGAATCTGAACTCTTTACATAATGAAAACTTGAGGAAATCTGCTCACTGAACGGTTCATTGCACACCTTAACACTGTATATGAGTCAAAACGAGACCCCATTTTTTTTTCAAAAAGTCGACTATATAATTTGAATAGTTTCATTTAGCAATCTGGGGCGATCGGATTATGAAAATAGATGTTTTATGCTTTATAATCTCATCTATATATTCTTACAATTAATGGAAAATTTAGTGAACATTGTTCTTTCAAAGTTGACTATCTCTTAGGCTTTTGCATAGGAAAAAGGTTAAAATTAGAGTTTTTAGGTATACATCCTTCTTTTTACTATAACTCTGCAACAACATGTCGCTTAACTTCGGAGGAGGGGGGGGGGCGGTCAATTGTAGCTCATAAATTAAGCTTTCTTGCCATGTAAATCCCATGCTGGTTGCTTAAATAACCATTGGTCATTTTTGCTTTAAAATTTTGTATTCAGAACTGTTTTTACCCTGTCTATGAATGATGTCCCGCGCTTAAGGCCAATAGCAGCTACGAATTTCGAGTTTTCTGCGGTAAGTGCGTTCATGCATAAGATGTAGGTCAAATTTACCTGAATGAGCTTTTGTCGCAAATAGAGGAAAAGTTTTCATTATGAATACATTTGGGATTCCACATTAAATGGAACATAATGAAATACTTGTCTCATAAAGAACGCCGCATACGGGCGTTGCCGTCTTTGTCGTGATGAGAAGATGTGCATCTTAAATGCAAATAAAGCCAACCTGTTAAATAAAAGATCTGAACTAATAACCAAATGCCGCCACTACAACAGTAGGAAAATGTACCTACCACCTAAATTGGATTAAATTGGAGTTATTCGGTGTAAACACCAAGGATAGCCC
>NW_022682587.1:1667809-1670993 GCF_011630105.1 Anneissia japonica | reverse complement strand
GCCCATCCTAAAGCTATTATTAAGGCCTTCCGCCCAGCCTCATACAAATTCTCCCCCCCCACCCCCCTTAAAATTATGAAGAAACACAAGTTTTTGCTCCATAAACCGTATTTTCTGGTGAATAAGCCGCAAATTTTATACGAGATTTTCCCCCCGAAGTTTGGGGTGCAGCCTATACACCGGTCGTTAACCTACTCTCAAAAATTTCAGATCGTGAACCGCAGCAAAAATCAGGCGCCGTCTGTCTAGCTTGGGCCCATGCTCCTACAAACTATCCCAATTAATTAGCCTAGGCTTTGAAGGCTAGTATTTGTAATTTACTCACTATACAGCGCTGTACCTGTCTCTTATACACATCTAGATGTGTATAAGAGACAGCTCAATATGTTGGCAAATGCACTAGTTATCCCCTTATTTGATTATTGTTGTTGTGTATGGTCTAATTGTAAAGTTGAATTTTCAGACTCTCTTCAAGTTTTATTAAATAGATTAGGTAGAATATTATTATCAGTTGATATCAAGACTCCTGTTAGTAATATTTTAAATTCCCTTGGATGGAGGTGACTCAATAATAAATGGAATGAACAAATTCTTATAATGTTATTTAAGTGTCTAAAAGGAAATGCTCCATCATATTTGTCAAGCAAATTTATTTATACTGAAGAAAGCCATAATCAATGTACACGAAGTCAAAGTAATAATAATTTAGTAGTACCTAAATGGAATACTTCACAAGGTAAAAGAACATTTAATTACAGATCAACCAAATTATGGAATTCTCTACCTAATAATATGAAAACTGACCTCCAAGATATGACAATTTCCACATTCAAACAAATTATTTTAAACTTTATTTAATTATTAAATTCATAAAATTTATTAAATCTTCTTTTACCTTAAAATTAAGTTTACATTGAAATTTTTGATTATATTACTTTCCCTAAGTTCACTTATGCTTTTTCATTTAGTGCATGCATATCTATTGCAGATTTTGTAATTAATTCTGTAATTCCAAATGTAAAATTTAAAGATAAACTCTTATATTACATTTATTAAGTTACTTTTATTGATGTATATTTTACTTTTGTTCTGTATAACAATACATACTTAAATTCTACAATGAAAATTTCTTGTTTTACATTTATTAGTTAAGTTATGTTGGAAAATTGTTATTTTTGTGTGTCAAACTGAACCACTTTGGAAACCAGTACATTGTATTGAAAGTGTATTTCAGAATAAAGAAAGAATAAATAAATATACATATTAAAATACGTTCTATACACATGCATATATAAGTACTTTCATTAGCATTAAACGCGCATACAGACAAAAGTCAATATTCAAGTCAAGATTATTTTTGTGCAATATATTACATATTTAATTATATATAATAGTCTTTGATATATTATTCTTATACACTTGCGCTCTGTTGCCGAATTTACCTTTAAATATCATATGTTATCAATGGCCATTATAACGCGCAAATGAATCGATTATCAAATAAATATCAAAGCGTAATATTTTACATGTTTAATTCGTATTTTATCTGTTCGTACTTTTGCGCTTTGTTGCCGAATTTACGTTTATAAACGCGATTCCCGTAATATTCAACGATCGCGATCGATTCCATTCGAATTTTGCAGATCTAAGGATGTAATGCGTCATTTGTTGTCGTTATTGCTTTAATCTACAAAGTTCTTCTAGTTCGAGGGGGTTTTTCCCTTTAGTTTGTCTCCGAATTTACGCCTTTTTACGCGCTTTCGGCCATTTCGACGTTTGCCGATATATCGATTTATCGATCGATTTTCGATCGATTTAATCGCATGTCCCTTTTACAACGGCATTTTACCCGCATCCTGTGCGCTTTCCAATTCGAATGCGCTTTTTTGTCGAATTTTATCGTTTCTTTTCGTTTTTCCGACATTTCCGATATATCGATCGTCGATCGATTCCCACTTCTAACGGCCTCTAATGTAGATGTCCCCTTTGCATCGGCATCTTGTGCGCTTTCCAATTCAAATGCGCTATTTTTTGTCGATTTCTTGCCTTTTTGTCGAAATTTTTCGTTTCTTTTCGTTTTTCCAACATTTCCGATATTTCCGATATATCGATCGTCGATCGATTCCCTCTTCTAACGGCCTCTAATGTAGATTACTCCATATCCACACTGGAGGCGCCTCATAGGTCTTTCCTCATACATAATGAACCCGTTCCAAATCTGTTTTAATGACCCCACTCGTAGTTTTAATGACCCCCCACGAACGGTTCCAATTCTTTATGCTTTTTTATTTTCTCGACAGAGAACAATGGCTCGTGTCCTTTGCGCAAAGGAGAAACTAAACTTCTATCCCGAGGGTACAAATTTTGCCCAAACACGAGGCAGGCTGACCCACAACAACTATCTTTGGATCTGGAATCTTTCTTTCGACGTTTAAGATGCCGTGAATTTTTCGCCGATTCCGACGACAACACCACGGATAACACGGGCAATGTTACTAAGTGCAAACCTAAAAGTACATGGAATCCCCCTAAGAATCGTTGCCCAGCTTTAGAAACTTTCGTTCAGGCCATTGAGGAGGGCGTTAAAAACCACACTCCTAGTCCAGATTTCCACGACAATCTCACAAAAAACGAGAGGCAGGCCATCGCCAATGTGCGTCAGCGTGATGATATTATCATCAAACCAGCTGATAAAGACTCTGCCACTGTCGTAATGGACACTAAATTCTATGAAGAGGAGTCCTTAAGACAATTAAACAATCCTCTTCACTATCGGAAGCTCACAGAGGACCCCACTCCGGAAATTTCGAAGGAAGTGGAAAAATCTGTATTAAAGATGGTTAAAAAGGTTCCATCGATCCCAAAATTAGACTCCATCTCATCCAGGTCGATCCGGCACCAGGACGTTTCTATGTCCTACCCAAAATCCACAAAGCAGGCCATCCTACCAGACCCATTATTTCGGGCAACGGTGCTGTACTGCTACAGAAAAAAATCTCTGAATATGTGGATGATTTATTGAGACCATGTGTTGTTGCTCTCCCCTCGTACATTCAGGACTCCACGGACTTTATCCGCAAAATTAACAAAATTTCAAATTTACCTAATAATACTGTTCTGGCTACACTTGATGTTTCGTCATTATATACTAATATCCCTCATGAAGAAGGTGTTAATGCGTGCA
>NW_022682587.1:1627945-1667100 GCF_011630105.1 Anneissia japonica | reverse complement strand
AAAATTTCAAATTTACCTAATAATACTGTTCTGGCTACACTTGATGTTTCGTCATTATATACTAATATCCCTCATGAAGAAGGTGTTAATGCGTGCATTTCAAATTACAAGTAAATTCGGGGCAAAACCCCGTCTAAATCACATCTCCTTGAACTGATCATGCTGATTCTGACCAATAATAACTTTGTTTTCGGCGACGGTCATTACCTTCAAATTCATGGCACAGCGATGGGCACCAAAATGGCTCCATCTTTTGCTAACTTATTTAAGGGACAATTTGAGGCCAATTTCCTGTCCCTACAGCCCAAGAAACCAGATGTTTGGTTTCGTTACATTGATGATATCTTCATGATCTGGACCCATGGTGAAGATAGTTTTGATACGTTCCTATTGAACATTAATTCGGCTCATCCCACAATCAAATTCACTGCTAACAAATCCACAAGCAGTGTAGATTTTTTAGACATCACCGTGACCATGGAAAATGGTGCACCTAAAACTGATCTCTTCCGTAAACCCACGGATAAGCATATGTACCTGCTCCCTAGCAGCTGTCACCCCCTGCACTGTACAAAAAACTTTCCGTACAGCCAAGCATTGCGCATAAAACGCTTTTTTTCTTCGGATTTAGATTTTCAGAATCGAACAGAAGAACTATCCGGACATCTCCGGAATAGAAATTATCATCGAGGACCCATTGAAAATGCTACAAAAAAAGCAAAGGACATACCTCGTGCTCAAACACTGACGTACAAACCAGGTCAACAATCGACCATAGTGCCACTGGTCACTACCTATCACCCTAGGTTACATTACTAAGAGCTATAATTCAGAAACATATAGACCGTTCATAGCCTATCGCAGACCACCTAACATTCGTGATATATTAATACGATCTAAATTCAAGAGGCAAACTAACTCTTGCGACAACCGTAATTTGGGTAGTTATCTTTGTGGTTCATCATGCAAAACATGCTCCTTGCTTGATTCTACACAATCATTCAAGAGCAACCAAACAAACCACATATTTCGGATAAGGCAATCAATTAATTGCCTCACCAAAAATGTCATTTATCTCATACATTGTAATATTTGTGGTAAACAATATGTCAGAGAAACAAAAAACACTCTCCGTATGAGAATGACACAACATAGATCAGCTATCAGAACATCTAAGCTTCATCAACCAGTAGTCAAACATTTTAATTTAGCTGGTCATTCAATTTCAAATTTCAGAGTGATTGCAATTGACCACATGCCATTTGGAGCGACAAAAATCGCAAAGATAAAGAGAATAACTGGGAACTTTTACTTAAAACAACCACACCAATTGGACTCAATATTAGGAACGTTCTCCCAGTACACTAAATTAAACCAATGGCATTTCAATTTATTCTGGATTAATCATTTGGCTTATTTATTAAGGCTTGCCTCTAAAGTTCAGGTTTGGCCTTCCTGTTTACTTGTTTAGGCTGTTTATTCTAATCTCACCAACCTATTGTTTCCAATCATGCTTGCATGAAATTCTCACTTTATACCCTCTAGCTTTTTCTACCCTCACTCACTCGCCACTGAGGAAGGACTAGTGTTGTCCGAAAGCTCTGGTTCTATTTCTGGCTGTTTACTTACGTTTACTTTTTTATTTTATTTATTTTTTTCTGAGGAAAAAGTTTGATGTTTTATGAGTGGCTGTATCATACGATGCACATAAAAAATGTACTAAACTTCATCAATGTAACCTCGCTGAACTCTAAGCAAACAATATCAGCACATTTAAATTCAATTCAATTCAATACAACTTTTTTTTATCCTGCAATGGGCAAACTCATATTTTGACATAATAAATTAAGATCTTCAGAAAGTTGCCGAAAATTGTTAAAACTATCAACAAAATCGGAAATCTCCAATTTATAAATATTGAAAAAGTATTCATCGTCTTGAGTTATATACGTATTCACAAAGACGACCATAACAGATCTAAGTTACAGTACACACAACTGAATTGTAAAACATGTAATACGCCTCAATGGTCTATTTATACATCAATGTAAATGAAAAAAAAATCAACTGAACCCTGAATTTTCAATTGCAATGACTAATGAAAATGATGTGTAAACTTGAACTTATTACAATAATTGATTTCCTTCAGTAGGTGTGGCGAAATCTATCCAGAATACGGGCTGTATGGGGCGCTGTTGTCCAGAATACGGGCTTTCTTATGTCACATTCTATTTTTAGAGGCTTTCTCTGTCAGGAATACGGGCTGTATGCAGTGGCGACTCTGGGATATATTTATATTTTCTTGGGGGGGGGGGGCTAAGTTGTCCGACAGGGGGACTTCAGCTCGCAGGCTCGAGCTGGGAGAAGGGGTTGAGATGGCTTCCCCCTCCCAAATGAGATTTTTTTTAAAGAATATCAACCTCTAAATGGCCGAAAATGGCACTCTCAGACTGTGACAGACATGTGTTAGCTTGGTGTAGGCCTATTTTTATATGTTTTTTTGGTCTGACTGCCTGACAAGCTCTGTCCGGCGGGGGGGGGGGAGGCTTTACCTGTCCGGTTTGGGGCTTAAGCCCCAATCTGCCACCCCGCCGCCACCGGCTGTATGATGGCGCTGTTGTCCAGAATACGGGCTTCCTTACGTCATATTCTATTTTTAGATTTTGGAACATCAGTGGAATGTAAAAACTAAAATAGATTTTCATGGATTCTCTAAGTTACAGTTGTCGGCCGACATTGCAGTGCAGCATATAGGAAATTCATGTTTGCCTGGCCTACGGCCTAGGCCTAGCCTCTGCCACCTAGGCTAGACGCCTACGCCAGTGGCGGCGCCAGCGAGGGAGGGGGGGGGGCCAGGGGGATTTTGCTCAGACAATATACTAAGACATAACAACACTCCCCGTGAACCATACCAGGGTCAATTTTTTATACCGGGCCGTCGACAGAGGCTGTAGTCGTCGGAAAACTCCGTCGGACATGTCGGAAAATAATAAGACGGAATTGATTTATTTTTATTCAAAGGTCATCAGTTCAAATTGGTAATACACTTGTCATACCATGTTCTTCTGTTCAAAAGCTTGGAGATGGCTCCACACTCCTTATTAACATACAAATTAAAGTATTTATGAGTCTGAATACAATGCTATAAGAATAGATCAGGAAATATCTTCAACATTTACAATCAATAATTCCTTTGTCTCATCCACACCTTTTTGTTATTCCAAGATTTAGTTAAAATAGTAAGTAAGCCTAGTAATAGTAAGCCTACTATACTATAAAGAATCAGATTGCGTTCTATAGTCAAAATACAATGCATGTTAATTTTAGTACCAACATGGTTATCTTCTCTTCAAAAGAATTCTTATTCCTGTATTTTAACAAATTTCAATTCAAATAATACTAATTCAAAGTTTCTTCTATACCGGTCATATGTATGTAAATATATTTAAACTAAAATCGATTCAGATTAGCCTTATAGATAGAATACCCGATCGGCAGTGTAAGTCCCGATTTGTGAGAAGAGTATTCGCACATACTCTTGGAAGCACTGCTTTTTCATTCCAGCGTTAAATTGGCTATTCTGACGCCACCACACCGTTGTCACAATAGCAAATTTAAGCGTTGTTAGGGTATGCTCTCACTTCTATTGATTCACTGAATAAGTGATTGGCTATCGAAAAGCAGCCATGCGGAATTTCTAAGTACGATGCGATAGGCCCGACTGTGACTTATCCTAGGTACCAAAGTAGGCCAAACATTGAAAAACTTTGCTATTCCAATGAATAGCATTCCACTCGAAAAATTATGGTGTATATAGAAGATTCTGATTAAGAAATGCTTAATAAAACGGAGAAACTGTACTACTATATTATTTTTATTTGTTTTAGCCAGGGTATGCACTGCATAACTTGCTTGCCTTGACGGTCCGCAACTGCTAACGACACTATTACCATGAGCGTTAAAATAATTCTTTACAACTAATCCTACCTACTACCTGTCAGATCAGAACTTACATTTGCTACTTCAATGTTTAAGTTAACACAAAAGTTCTCTGGTTCATAATAGGCGGCCCTTGGGCCAAATGTGGCCGCGAGGTTATTTAATTTGGCCTTTTTAGGAAAACAAAACAAAATAATAAGAAAAATAGTTATAACATATTAATAGTTAGAGGAATACCTTTTCTTCAAAGTTAGAACAAAAATTTAAACCTCCTCCACAATCGATCACCTAGTAATTTCCGTAGTTCGTTTCTTTACATCAAACAAGTGAAAAAAAAATACTACTAGTTATTTTAGAGATACCATCGGCCTAAGACCCTAGCTGAGGCGCGGCACAAACACCCATTTACTATACGAATTTCGAAGTTGTCCGGTGAAAAGGCCTAGGCCTGTCGCCTACTATTTTATGAGCCGATCAAACGCGATGTTGTACGCCTAGTTAAGGCGCTATACAATTTTGGTCAAGAAAAAACTGCATGTAATATAATAATTAATAATAGCATATTGAGGATCAGTTTCTTTTTCTCTTTTGTGGGATCGTTCCACTTTTATTTCATCATAATGTCTTAAACTACGTAGAAATATTACACATATCATATAGTCTACATTTTAACAGTTATTATATATATTAAGTAAATAATAGTATGAAATATATATCTGTTATTAAATTACTTAGTACACGTCTCTTTACTGTTCTTCATAATAAGTGTTCAGACATAGACTATTGTATTCTTTATTTATTTTTTTTTATCATTTTCTTCAATTGCTTGTCTTCCGTAGAAGTCAACCATCACACATTTATTTATACATATATTTATTTAAACTTATCTAGATCGACCATAGACATTTATTTTTTGCTTTTTAATTACTAATTAAAAATTCACATGTAATTAGTCGGTTTTGTTCAGATAAAAACATCACCCAATGATATTTTGTCCTCAAACATAATCTATTCATAATTTTAACTTTATAAATACAAAACGTCAAAATTGAAATCATTTCGTTCACTCTTTCGCTATAGCTTCCAATAACGATTTTGTTCCATTGTAAGTTATCATAGATTTTAAAACATGATCGCATCATAGTGTGTAGTTTCGTCCTATATCTTTGCATTTAAATAGAATGTGCTCTTCATTTTCAGTAATATTACAATACTCACAAAGATTGGTGCAGATAATTTCCATACATTTAGTCTATGTTTTGTAGGTAATAGTCTATGTAAAAAAATAATTTTTTTATATGTAACATTGAATTAATTTTACTCTTCCTACATAGGTCCCAGTCTATTGCATCCATTTGTAACTCCCATTTCCCACCTTTTTTGAGCATTTGGTATAATATATTTTCCATTTATAAATGACACACAAAAATCTTTAACTTTTAGTTTACTTATGGAAGGTGTATCAATAATTTGAACATTTCTGTGCACTAAAAAAAAGGTTGGTGTGCTACAATCTTTTTCCAGTTTTTTGGAATTGCATTCATTAACACCATGTATTCTTTTATACCATTTTCTGTTTTTATAAGCTGAGGGATAATTTCACCCAATTTTTAAAATCTGTTATCAACAATAATATCTGATATGGTTTTAATATGTGAGTCTACCAATGTTTTGCAGAAAATAGATTTGTTATTTATTTTCCCAAAAATCTTTTTTTTTATTTCACAGATGCATTGTGGCTGTTTTGCATGCATATTATTAAATCGTGAGCAAGTAAGAAGCAACTTCCTATAAAATACTGGCATTTCATTTAGCGCTAAATGCTTATCTAAATTTATGTCGGTTATACCTAATGTATACTTTACTGGGTACACATAAAAACATGGAATGCACTTCCATTTACCGGGATCTGGACTTAAAAGTCGTTTGACCCAACCTAACTTGAGTGAGTCTAGCATTGAAGTAATGTCTATCATTTTTAGACCTCCTTTGTTTAGCTCTTGGATGATCGTGTTTCTTTTTATTTTTTCTTTTTTTCCATTCCACAAGAATTTGTATATAATTTTGTTTACCTTTGGAATTACAAAATAATTCGATTTCTTTAAAGAAATTGCTAATGCTTATTTCATCTTTTGCAAATAACAAAGTATCATCAGCTAATTCAGCTATTTTTACATTCTCTGTTTCATGAAATGATGGTAGATCAATACCTTGACACAATGCGTTGTTTGGTATATTAATTGCCATTAATTCTACTACTAAAACAAATAGCAAGGCTGAAAGGGGACATCCTTGACGGATCCCACATTTCATACAAAAACTCTCGGATATCCATCCGTTGTTAATTGTGAAGCACTCCGTGTCAGTATACAAAACTTCTACCCAATGTATAAAACTTTCCCCAAACCCAAAACTTTTCAACGCTTTAATCATGAATCGCCTATCAACAAATTCTAAAGCTTTGGCGAAGTCTAAAAAAATGAGGGCTCCCTCTTTATTATTTGCTTCGGTATATTAAAGCAAATCATCAATTAACCTAATGCTTTCGCCAGAAAATCTCCCCTGAATATCCATTTTGGTCATTATTTACAATAGTACTAATTACTGCCTGCCTGAGGATCAGTTTCTTATGGAATTTTGTAATAAATTTCAAACACATGTTGATTAACAGATATTTACTAATATTAATTTTTTTTTTTTCAATTGTCTATTATTTTTGCAATCGCCACACTGTACCATAGGCTTTGTGGTCACTCATGCATGCAAGGCACCAAGATGGCTATCCAGCCGCGTCTCATGTCGCAACCCTTTCTATATAGGAACTCTAACGCTAACTACTCTGCCACTTACCCCGATTGGCAGTATCCTGTAGAAATGAACCTTGGGAGTAATGTATTCGTTGGTGCAATTGTTAAAACTTTTAACAATGATATAGGTCTGTTTGTTGATTCATGGAAAGCGACACCAAATCCTGACCCGGATGTAAATCCACAATATCAATTAATAAAAAAAAACAGATAAAGTAAGATATTAAACTATTTCATTACATAATCCTATGGTAAAAAAATAACAATATTAATAACGCCAAAGTATAGTACTGTAATAATAATGGTTTTGGCTCAAACATTTGTAGGCTCTACTGTGCGCTTTTCTATTACTTTTCCTTTCAATAAAATAATATATATTTATTTGAACATACACCTAGAATCGTGGCACATTATAAAGATTGGTGCGTTCACCAACCAAAACATACAGAGGAAAGGTTGATAAAAATTGGGAACACAGATTAATGGTCATTTTGTTAATACACATAGTAAATAAGTAATTTAAGTTTATAAATGAATGATACTTCAGAAAAATTAATTTATAAATGACTGATAAACATTTTTTATAAGGATAATGAAATAGTGTACAGTACTTCTACTTCTTTGTTCACAGTGGAGTGGACTTGACCATTCAATTCGATGGCCAGACGAATTGAAGTCGAATACTGTATAATTATAGCCTCCTTTATTATTATTATTATTATTATTATTATTATTATAAATAATAATAATAATAATAATAATAATAATAAATTGCTATTTATATAGCACATATTGCAAAAACTCTCTCTATGTGCTCAACAACAACTAAAAATATTTAAAAACAAAATATAAATATAGTAATAATAAGGTTTGGTGGCAAGCAGTGCACGGTCTTTTAAGGTCAACCATCCACCTCTGATCTGGCTCTTGGTAAAGTTGATGATACTGTATAATTATAACCTCCTTAATAATAATATCAATAATAACAATAAAAACAATAATAATAATATAAAATAACAATAATAATAATAATAATAATAAATTGCTATTTATATAGCGCATATTGCAAGAACTGTCTCTATGCGCTCAACAACAACTAAAAAGTATTTAAAAACAATATATATATATATAAATATAAATATAAATCATCAAAGAAAGGTAAATACAGTTTCGAATAAAGGACTGAATAAATACATCGTGTAGCATAGCTCTCAACGAATGTAGTCCTGTAATAAAATGCCCCTGGCGGGACTCGAACCT
This sequence comes from Anneissia japonica, assembly GCF_011630105.1. Classification (NCBI taxonomy): domain Eukaryota; kingdom Metazoa; phylum Echinodermata; class Crinoidea; order Comatulida; family Comatulidae; genus Anneissia; species Anneissia japonica. The sequence goes on along the minus strand of NW_022682587.1, from coordinate 1,659,094 downwards.
GCGACCTCTCGCTGTCAAGGCGAGTGTCATAACTACTAGACCACGGAGGCTTCATGGTTGAACAGATTCAAATACCACCAGATACACTCTATTACACAATAGGTACGGCTAGAAACAAATAGGTGCATATAACATAAATCAAGGTAGCCGTTAACACTGTTAAATCATATATAAATCATCAAAGAAAGGTAAATACAGTGTTCGAATAAAGGACTGAATAAATACATCGTGTAGCATAGCTCTCAAAGAATGTATTCCTGTAAATAAATGAATAAAGAAATTGTGTAATAAAATGCCTCCGGCGGGACTCGAACCTGCGACCTCTCGCTGTCAAGGCGAGTGTCATAACCACTAGACCACGGAGGCTTCATGGTTGAACTGATTCAAATACCACCAGATACACTCTATTACACAATAGGTACGGCTAGAAACAAATAGGTGCATATAACATAAATCAAGGTAGCCGTTAACACTGTTAAATCATATATAAATCATCAAAGAAATGTTATATGCTATATATATTTAAAAGTCCCCCTATTAATAATCAAGCTATCATTAATTATAATTACAGGTAATAGTAACTCAGATAAAAATCTACTCCAATGTATGCCCTTCTCTTCGTAAGTTTCTTGGGAATAAGGTACCTCAGTGCTTAATAATGTCATTCATGAACTCTCGAAACCTCTAAAAACAAAATTTATAGGTCTATATTTTTCAATACACCGGCTGCACGTTCAGCATTTGGAAATTAATTTCAGTCGATTATTTTCCCATTTAAATAAAAATCTTCTAACAATTTCACCTAATTATTTTCTTTCAATTAACGTAATTCAATACAGTCTAGAGTGGGCTAGGCCTGGCGTAGCGTGATTGCATAAAAACATTCATTTTATTTTTAAATATCTAGATCCGCTTTCAAACGACACATCCCCAAAAATTTCTTCGACACCTCTGTTTGTTGTTAGTCTGGTGGTCATGGTGGTATGATGTGCCGTCTGGATTAAGAGCCGAGCAACTAACAGGAATAGGTTTCTGTATCAACAATTGGAAACGAACATGAATGATATGTGAACTACTGCTGCTTAAAACAATACGGAACAGATATGAAGAACAGGAAAATAACTTGGAAGATAATATAGTAGTGACATCATTAAAATGTGTCTTAAAAAACATGAACTTTGGATTTTTGCTTAAATAGTTATTTGCTTGTACAGTAGCCGCTAATATTCTTTATTTGCTTTGCTATGATATCTATTATGCTGGACAATTGTAGGTGATGGTTGCCTTGGAAATTTAATAAATTCGCAACAATTTTTTTTTTTGCTGTCTAATCTAATGAAATGTATTAATATTTTGATTAGCTGTGTCATTTGATTATAAAATGATTTAGCTGTACTTAAATACTTAGTTATTTAGATTTAATCGCATTTTATGTTGAGTGCTTGCTCTGTTACGGTGTCTGTTACAGACACCGTAACAAAGCAAGCACTGTTACAGACACCGTAACAGTGCTTGATCTGTTACGGTGTCTGTTATTTGTTACAAGCCAGGTTCCCCGTGTTATCCCTCCTTTAAACGGATCACGTCTGAATGAGCAAGTCACAAGGCAAACGTACGTATTAATGCAAAGCAATTTATTGTGAATCAGGACCAACATACATCAACTCGCACGGCCCAGTGCCTAACTTTAAACTCGACCCAAAATCAGCTAATCCGAGGTTAACCTCAAACGTCAAGTCTATCCCACATAAAACACATTAACTGAGATCAATCAACCCCCTCAAACCACACAAATAAACAGCCCCCTCCAAAATTACCTTATCTACCACTCATTGGGTGAGAACGACACAGCAAACTGCATACAATCCCTATTACCCAATGTCCCCAATGTTCATCGTTTCTTCAACAATCAATGTTTCAACGAAATATATATAAAGTACTTGCGGTTGACTCAATGTCTCAACTCGCGCTTATGCACCTCGTTTCCAGCTTTTGTGCCAGGTCCGTTGCTTGTATAAAGCCACCGAAGTACAGTGTCTCATCACCAATCACACAGGCAGTAATTTCATTCAGTTTCCAAAATTCAAATTAAAATTACCAGAGGAGCCCTGAAATACACATCAATCGCAGCATGACGTTTTCAGGTTATGCGTTAACAGTTATAATAACAGTAATAATAATAGTAACAGTAATAATAGTAACAGTAATAATAGTAATAATAATAATAATAATAATAATAATAATGATGATGATAATAATAATAATAATAATAATAATAATAATAATAATAATACTGATCATAATTAGTTAAGTATCAGCTAACACTCAAAGCTAATATCTGAGCGAACACAACGTTTTATCAAAGATTAACTAGGGCCTATCAATTACAACATTCCAATACAGTTTATCATATGATAATCAGTTAAAGGATAAACCAAACTATAAATCGATATACTAAGCAGAATCTATAATGAAATGTAATTAGCACACGATAACTTACAGTCTGTACTGGCTCCTCAAAAATACATAAACTCGGCTTTCTTAGCCCACTACCGTATCCGTCTAATTTCCAGCTATCGCTGTTCATAGGGCTATCGCCAATTAAATATATCCACTGTTTCTAAAACCTTGAGCTAACGCTCAAATACTATATGGATTATATACTTTCATTGTGCTATCGCACTCAAGACCCACTCTCATTGAGACTCTTAACGGATCTGCCCCTCCTTGAATTGTATCATACGTTCATACGCAAATTAAAATTAATTGTCATATAAATTAACTACGTTACCCATCAAACCTAAACCCCCCTTACACAGAGATCAGTACACCCCTAGGATTCACAATATCATTACCTGTCAACACAGCGTCTGTGTTGTCATGACAACAGTATTATAATAGAATAAAATTCCGCCCTCTTGTGACACTGGACAATATTTGCGAGAGGTGCCGGCTTTGTCAATGTCATGAATTGGAAACAATTGTAATATGCTGTAAAATCTAATGAAAGATTAGCTTTTTCATTTGATTATGAAGATGATTTAACTGTACTTAATTAATAATTTATATTTGTAATTACTAACGATTTGATTCGTTAAAATTGTAACTGTATGTGTTATGGGGCGTAAAGTATAGATCAGATCAGAGATATCTGGGAATTAATTGTGTCTTCACTTAAAATAAAACATGAATGAATATTACAAGTTGAAGAGGCCCAATTGCCTTTAACTCCTTCTTTGCAAAACCATGGAAGAAGTTCAGTGCAGTCAAATCCTGAGTCCTCTTGACAACTTTAGTTTATTTGGTGATGCGCAACATGGATTTAGTCGAAATCCAATTAGTCATTAATTAGTCGAACAGACCGCTCGCCTAAAACGGTTCTGGTGGTGAAACAATTCTTCTGTGATAAGGACTGTAAACCGTAGGCCCGTAGGCGCATGTGCACTTCAAGAACCAAGCGCATTTTAAGTACCCAGTACATCTTTAGAGAGGAGTAGGGGTTACCCCGGTGTACAGGTCCATACAGCCCCAGTTGTGGACAGACGAGAGTAGCTGACCGGGTAGCTCAGACATGAAGAGACCCTTAGGGAAGAAGCAAGTTACTGTGCGAGCTTTGGCACTTCGGTATAAAGGGCTATATAAATCTGAATACATTACATTACATTAAAAACATTATAAACGGTATCTTTATTTCGAAAATAATAAAATCATTTTAAATCATTCAATGGCTGCCAAAGCTAAATTGCAGAAATAATTTTAGGCTCACATTACAAATGAATTGAAACACCAATTTACACACAAAAAAAGAAACATTACAGTCAAAGACAACGTTTAAAAAGCTAAAATCATGTCACATAAAGAAAGTACTACCTGATTTTCACTACCCAAATATATTAAACTACCCTCATATAATAATGTCTTATTGCACCAAATTATTTCACCTTATCCAATAGTTATTTTAATTAATTAACTTATAATAAATATTTATTTATTAAACGATTAAATTATTATTTATTTATTGAATTATTAAATTATTGGCAAGTCTTGGGCTAAAAAAAAATGAATAAATACAAAACAAAAAATAACAAGAAAAAACAAGGGATACACTAAATGCTAAAGTGTATCAAAATGGCAAGTGAAAATTTAAAAAGACCATGCTTTTTACTAAAAAGTTGTTTTAGTGCAGCCTCAAAAAAAAAATTAAAAAAAAATACACAACAGCATACTAAAGCTAAACTTGCACTCATTAGGAGTAAAATTAACAAATAATTTCAAATTGAAAGACCACAATTTGAATTCAAAAATCTGTAAGCTGGTATTTGGGGGAGATCCACCGGAACTTCAAAGCATGCCCGACTGCCATAATGCTATCTATGCTTATCATTAGTCCATCCGTGTGACGAAGCTCAGTAGTCCAATCCGGAAACAAACATAACAATATGCACATAAACGGTAGCGTACGTTTTTACATGCAGATGTTCAGAAATACTGTAGTTACAAATACAAAGTGCAGCTCAAGTCCCACTTGGCTGGTATCTTACTCACTTAGGTGTCCAAGTGTCAACTGACTTCTAAATCCTAAAAGTCTACTATTAAAGAAACTTAAACATTATTGTTATCTATATTCTAATTCCAACCACACCCCTTCCGTTCCCAAACAGATTCATATTATCATCTTTTATAAACAAGTCCCAGTCACTTCCCTTATCAAAGTTCAAATAAATGCAAAAGTACGTTGCAGTCCATTGTCCACAATTTATCAAATGTAAATAAAAAATAACGTTAAAAAGTTGGTTGCAATTCATTGCCCACATTTATCCAATGTATAAAAAATATAGTTGAAAAGAGTTTTGCAGTTCATTATCTACAGCACATGTTCACAATGGTTGGCATTGTTGATACCAAATAACATGAGACGTAAAAAAATATGTTCAATACATCCTTATTGCATTTGCCGTTATCAACGTTGTAGTTTAATGGTGTTATACCATAACAGCATTACACTGCTCGGTTGCATGTCTTGATACCCGAACTTGTACTGTCATCCACTCCACCTGTTGCCTGGGTCATCCACTCCACCCATTAGCGTTACTTGTGTAACTTGTTGTCAAATATGCATACATCCAAAATCGATGTTCTTAATTTTATGTAACAATTGTTCATTACTTGCTGTTCCCAGTCATCTGTCTTTTCTACGAGTTTATTAGATACTGTAGCATTGTTCAGTTAACAATTAAATTCTCCGTCAGTACAAATGCAGTAATGAAAAATTAAAGCAAGGAAAAGGTGTTGATTAATACTCATACAAAGTTTGTAGACAATCACACAGTTCCATGATCTGTATCCAAAGTTCAGGACTGGTATTTAATTTCCATAATCAATAACTGGACGGAAATTTGGCCTTTTCCAAGATACCAAGTTCAACCATGGAAAGAAATTTACACATGAAAAAGTGACGTTCCATAATAAAACATGTTATTTAAAAAAAACATGGTAAATGTGAACAATTACATTAAACCCAAACAAAAAGAAATATAGATTTGTCAATACTAAAACATATTTCCAATTTTTTGTGGGGTGACATATCCACGAAAATAAGAAAAGTGGTAAAAAAAAAACCATTTTTATAAGATATATATGTTTCGAAACATTCATATCTATATACGCGATAGGGCATCTGCGTTCGCGTTGTGACTCCCTTTTCGGTACTGTATAGTGAAGTCATACCCCATCTTGCGATGCGGTTGTTAGTCAATTGCATTCTTTCAAACCATCGCAAAAACTGACGGTCAGTTTGAATTAAAAATGGGAAGCCATACAAATACATATGGAATTTGTGTATCGTCCATACAATACTTAAACATTAGTATTTCTCCTCCCTAGGTAGCAATTTTCTGCTAATATATGCCACTGGTTTTTCAACGTTTTGTTCATTAAGTTGACTAAGCACCGCCCCTAGTCCAACATTTGACGCGTCCGCTTGTACAATAAATGGTTTATCGAAGCATGGGCTTCTTAGCAGCGGATATGAAATTAACTTGTTTTTCAACATATTAAATGCAATTTCCCTATCCTTGTTAAAATTTATATTGTTTGGCTCTGATTTACGGGTAGCCTCAGTGAGCGGCTTTGCTATCTCACTTATTAGGATAATAAGAAAAGTATGGAACAGTATTGCTTCAGAAAATCTGCAAGATTGTTTCCAGTCAATCGATTGGTCTGCCTTATTGAGACAGCAAGTGACCTTAACACCGTGGTCCAAGTAGTCAATGACTATATTTTGTTCTGCGAAAAATCTTGTGTTGAAACTAAACGGACTACTATTTTTCCAAATCAGAAGCCCTGGTTTACACAAGTTAAAGCACTTATTCGTGAACGGTCAAATGCCTTTAAAAATGAGAATCTAAGTCGCATCAAGTCATTAAAAGAAGAAATTAAAAATTAAATCAAAAGAGCCAAAGAGGTATTTCAAAGAAATTTGGAAACATATTGGGAAATAGGAAATTCTAAAGCGGCATGGAATTGCGTGAGTATAATGACTGGTGCTAAAGGGTGCTAAAGGAAAAAAGAAGATTAACTTGCCGACTCACTGCGATGGATATAAATTTTGTAAATGACTTAAACAATCATTTTGCGCGATTAGAGAAATACCAAAATGACTGTACCAAACATCACCTCTAAAGTGAACGTGTTATACAATAGTTGGAAAATTGTTTAAACAAATTAAAAAAGAATAAAGCCAGCTGTCCGAATAGGGTTAATGGCTGGATATTTAAAAAATTGTTATATTGTAATTGGCTGTTCCCTTTTCCAAACTGTTTCAATTATCACTTGATAGTCATACTGTTCCCAGGGTCTGGAAGGATGCATCGATTATTCCAGTGCACAAAATTTCCAATCCTAAGATTTTAAATGACTATCGTCCAGTAGCGTTAACTTCGTTAGTGATAAAATGCTTTGTGAAATTATGTCCAACTTAATTATTTCCCCACTTTCTCATGTGATTGATCCTTATCAGTGTGCATACCAATCGGGCAGGTCTATCGATGATGCTATTTTGATTATACCTAATTAATGAATCACCATACAATCATCCAAAGATGCTACGCAAGAGTAACCTTTGCTGACTTTTCGTCAGCATTTAATACGCTTAATTCTACTATCTTATTGAAAAAAAACTTGAGGTAAACCCCTTTATTATTAAATATCACCATACAATCATCCAAAGATGCTACGCAAGAGTAACCTTTGCTGACTTTTCGTCAGCATTTAATACGCTTAATTCTACTATCTTATTGAAAAAAAACTTGAGGTAAACCCCTTTATTATTAAATGGGTATAAAGTTTTTTAAGAAATCGAACTCAGAAGGTATATTATGGCAATTTTAAGTCAAATACGATTATAACAATGATAGGATTTCCTGAAGGATGTGTCCTGAACCCCCTCTTATTTATATTGTATTGTATTTCGCAGTAAATTAAGGAATTATGCGGTTGACAGAACTATATTAAATCTATTTTATGCTTCCTTTGTGGAAAGTGTGCTTACCTTCTGTTGCGTAGTTTTGGTTTAGTGGATGTAGAGTGAAGGAGAAAATTCAACCACAACGTATGTTAAATAAAGAAGGTAGGATCATTGGATCAAGCCTAGAAGAAACTGAATTACATAAAAAGATTATAATAACTAAGGCTAACAAAATTTGTAAAGATGTTGATCATCTCTTAAACCAATTTTATGTCAATACGAGGTCAAAAAGACTGAATTTGCTAAGATCAGTTAATTGCAGAGTTGGTAGATTTTTAATTCATTTGTTCCATACTTCATTAGGCTTCTAAATGATGCAATTATGCGATTTTACTCTTGATGTTTTAATTTGATGTTCTTAAATTTAATTTTAATGGTGTTTTTTATTGTACTTTTTAATTTTTAATATTCAGTATTCTCTCTGTATTATGTAATTTTTAATGTTGTTATGTACATGTATACTCTCCAAATATTTTATGTAAGGACCCAATAAAGTGAACAATGATCAATGAACAATGAAATCTGAGGAATCATACACCTGTAATAATTAACTAGACATAAGAATGATGTAACATCTTTCTTAGTAACTAATCTTTGGAAATTACGAACTGCCTCCATATTTTCGGGGTTGGGTCTTATGTCACCGTTCCCAATTATGTATCCTAAATATGTTACATTTGTCTCCCGAAATTACATTTGGTGGGTTTAATAGTGATGTCCCCACTCCTTAATCGATTGAAAACCTCATCGATATGTTGTATGTGTGATGTCCAGTCATTATCAAAAATTATAATGTCATCAATATACGCCCTAGAGAAAGCATCTAAGCCATGAAGGACCTGATCCACTACTCGTTGGAAAGTGGCTCCACTATTTCTCATGCCAAAGGGCTTAACTTTATATTGGAAATGTCCAAAGGATGTAATAAAAGCTTCTTCTTCGCCTCTTGGGAGAGGCCTATTTGATAATAACCCTTTGTTAGGTCAAAAGTAGTTAAAAACTTGGCATCAAGTTTTGTAATGTTTGTTTGCCCTGGCAAATCGCTGAAAATAGAATCATACTTGGTTAATAGTGAACGTAATCATTACGATGCACTTTAGACAATGTATCGGGAATATCTACATCTTTAGAACCTTTTCTCCGGATGCAATGCACGGGCACGTTCTTCCATGTCATACGACCTTTTGCTCACTCTTGTAGGCCTATTAGAGAACTCAATTTGCCCTGACTTTGCTTATAATTACCTTTAGGTATGCTGACATTTTGCTAATTGTATTTTCCCCCATGCTGACGATCACTTGGCTTATCAAGGTTGTTATGTTTTGTGATGTTAGCTAACCACTTTCTACCCCCCCCCCCTTTTAAATCTAAGTACTTATCAGGAAAATTCCATTAACTGTGCACAGTCAGTAGGTTCTTTTTTTCTTTTAGGTATTGAGTAAGGAATTGCCATCTTTTTATACATTTTATCCATTATAATTAGATCAATTAAATCCTGGGCGTTCGTTTTGTCTTTACTCGCTAATTCCACCCACTTGCCTAAATAATAAATGAGCTTACCTCCCAACTCTTTAAATGATTGTTCTTCCGGCATACAACTGAATAACTTTCTCCTGTATGCCTTAGCTGTGAGTTCATATTTGTTTAATATGGCCTTCTTTAAATCGTCATATCTAATAATATGACCTACATCCGGAAAATGTATGTAGGCATCTTTTGCTTTTCCCGTGAGTTTTGAAGCTAACATAGACACCCACATATTCCACTTATTTTCCGTCGCTAAACGCTCAAAGCATTTTAAATAACTATCAATATTATCTTGTGGATGCAATTTATGAATTTCAACTTTTGGGATATTTATGTTTGACCTATTGTCATTGTCATTGTCAGGGTTTGTGTTACGCCCTGCCTTTATTCTTTCGAGCTCCAATTCTCTATCTAAATGCTAGTTCATGTTCCATACGAACCCTTTCCTGTTCCATATGGGCCATTTCCTGTTCCCGTTCCTCCTGTCTTTTCTAAGCCTCTAATTCTAATTTTTGTTATTCTCGCCAATTCAGCTGCATTAGCTTTTGTATCACTTCCAGGTTGTTCCCTGGGCCTACCCTTACTTCGTGGACTCATGGTTAGGCCTATGTCAAGTGAAACACAGCTTTGGTAATATTTACTTAAGTGTTAAAATATATACAGTTTAAAAAGAAAATCATGAAATGGAACGTACACAATTTCAAGTAATAAACCTTCCAACACTCGCCCAAGGTACCTCATCCAGGGCCTTTTCCGTTAGCAATGTATTCCAAGCTGCAAAACCATCCGATAGTTGGGTGCAGAAGCCAACACAAATACAGTATATACACATAGACGGTAGCGTAACGTTCTGTATGCAATTTAATCTTCAGAAATATAGTAAAATAGTAAAACGTACAAAGTACAAGTCCCACTTGGCTGTTATTTAACTGAAAAACATATGAATACGACCCAAGTCCCATTTGGTTGGAGTTAAACTTGCTTAGTTGTCCAAGTGTCAACTGCTCTCATATCCCCAAAAGACATACTAGGGGAATTCCCAATATTTGATCTACATTCCAATTCTAACCACATCCCTTCCATTCCCATAAAATTTCTTTTCTTCTAATTTATCAACTGGTCCAAGTCACTGAACTTTGGTCCCCACAATTGACATGTAAAGCTAAATGATAAATGACCAGTCTCTAAAAACAAGGACCATCATTAATGAATAACCCAGACTGAATCATTGGATAAATCCCATGCTACGTCACAGTGCCCTATTGGGATTAAAATAGATACCCATCAAAAAGCTAAAAACTGTAAGAACACAGAACTTATCCAAATAGGTTCAGTATTTAAAAAAAATCTCAATTTCACATGTAATATAAGCATTAGTACTGTGTTACATTTATTTACTGTTGTGAGGGTGTATAAATCCTTTTACAATGGTTAATGTTTCATATTTAGGCTGTAAATTTAGTACATATTGAAAAGGTGTTATATCTGGTTAAATCTAGTTCTAGTCATCAGTCATGCATCGATCACGCATTCTTGTGATAACCAATTGTAAGTGAGGTGCAAAATTATTATGAAATATTGTTAACAAATAGTATAGGTCTGCAGTGATTAACCAATGAAAATGATTTTAGAGAACGAGTTATAAACTATTGTTTTGATATAGTTTTATAATTGTGGTAGTTTTAGTTCTAGTTTTGTTTGTGACTGGACGACCAGTCTCTTTTATTTCGGAATAAATCCTCAACCAATCAGTTATATCTTGATTTATGTTACTTCGTTGATGTCCAGTAATATTATACATATAATATTATATATATAAGCATTAGTACAGTGTTACATTTATTTACTGTTGTGAGGGTGTATAAATCCTATTACAATGGTTAATGTTTCATATTTAGGCTGTAAATTTAGTACATATTGAAAAGGTGTTATATCTGGTTAAATCTAGTTCTAGTCATCAGTCATGCATCGATCACGCATTCTTGTGATAACCAATTGTAAGTGAGGCGCAAAATTATTATGAAATATTGTTAACAAATAGTATAGGTCTGCAGTGATTAACCAATGAAAATGATTTTAGAGAACGAGTTATAAATTATTGTTTTGATATAGTTTTATAATTGTGGTAGTTTTAGTTCTAGTTTTGTTTGTGACTGGACGACCAGTCTCTTTTATTTCGGAATAAATCATCAACCAATCAGTTATATTTTGATTTATGTTACTTCGTTGATGTCCAGTAATATTATACTTTGTTGACGGTGTCACAGAGCGGACCTTATAATGTGTTACACTCACTATATAGTGCATCAGGGTGATAAATATTCATGATTTAATGGTTGTTTGTGTTCACTCTGTAGAATCAGCAGTATAATGAATATGCATGAGTTAATGGGTGATTTAGCATTAATCCAGAGTAGTTAAAAATTTCATGAATATGAATAACTTATAGGCAAGTGGCAACTGATAAGTGTAGAGAAAAATGGGTGGGGGAATATGTTAATTTGTGTTAGCAGGGGTGGGCCTGGAAACCAGAAGGGAGAAGGAGTTACATAAGGAAAGGCTTAATGTAAGGGTGTAAGCTGTGAAATATGATCCAAGCAGGGTCATGTCAGCTATTAAGCTGCACCAAAAATTAAGCAAAGTTAAGAGGCATAGTGAAACCTACCTAACTGATATTCGGTGATAGCTAGGAGCATCACATTATTGTGCAACTGATATATAAGAGCCAAGTGGAGTTAGTTTGACTATGGTCAGAGGAGTAAAGCTCTCCTACGACAGACTTAAGATTTTGAAGGTTTCAAGAAGCTGAATAAGAGTTGATATTTACTTCATTCGGAACCAACTTGAATGTTTGACATAATTATAATTTTATTAAACACCTTATTTGAATTTATAACTATGTTTGACTATTATTCACTTGTACGTGTACTGTATGGGTGTGCGCAGTCACTAGGTTAGCGTGTCTATTGTCTATTCTCAAAACGAGGTGACAATTATTGCAGGCTCGTCCGAGAACTGAATTCTTGGAAAGTAAATTTTGTTAGACTTACTGCGAAAGAATTTTAGTCAACACATACTGTACAAGTGACTAAATAATTGTAATGCAATTTGAAAGGATTATAAGGTTTGGAGAAAAGATAGGACTGGAGGGTGCTGATTTGAATTCTTTCGTTAAAGAAAAATAGCGATGTGAACTTGCGAGAGTGAAAGAAGCGAATAAAGTAGACGAGAATAAGATAGCAAGAGATGAGCGACAACGAATTATGGAGTTTGAGGAAGAGAAATTGGAATTGTAGGTGAAGCTCGAAACAGCTAAACAGTCTCCTGATCATGACACACTTAAACTTAGACAGAAAATTAAACAAATAGAAACCCAAAGGGCCGAAGAAAAGGGGGCACCTTAGGTGAGAGCTCCCAAGCTTCCCGCTTTAATGGAGGGAAGTGTTGATATGGATGCATTTATCCATCGGTTTAAGAATTATGCTACTGCGCAGAAGTGGAACAGGGGAATTTGGGCAACTAATTTGGGAACACTTCTTACAGGGAAGGGTTTACACGAATGTTCAAAGTTGCAGAGAAATGATGTTCAGGATTATGACAAAATTAAAAACGGTTGTATTAAAAGTTTATAATTCAACGGAAGAAGGGTGTCGATCTAAGTTTAGATATTCGAGACCTGAATTTAACGAAACTTGGCCACAATTTATGACAAGGTTGTCCAATTAATTTGATCGATGGGTTGATATGTCTAATGTTGAGGATTCAATGAAAGGGATACGGGACTTGATTGTTCGAGAACAATTCTTAAGCAAATGTAGTAAGGACTTAAACAATTTTGTAAGGAAAAGTAAACCTAAAAATGGGGCTGAGTTAGTTGAACTTGTAGACCAATATTTTGAAGCTAGAGGACATGGTCTAGCTAATAGACCCAGCTATAGAGTTAAGGGGGATCCACTGAAACGTAATCCAACAGGGACTAGGTTTGCAAGCCCTCATATGAATAGAAAAGAAGAACGGGGTAAAGCGTGTTTTATAAGCGATCGGATCCAGGGGCCGAGGTCAAGGGTACCAAGGGAAAAAACATGGGACCTATTGTCCAGTACAACCCTTTGGCTTGTGTGATCATTAGGTCATCTCCAGAAAATAATATAAATTTGTAACTTTGAAATATGGACATAAAGTTCCTGTAATGAGTGTAGCATGTAATACTGGGGGATTTAGAAGTATACAGGTAGTGAGTTGTCGTGTTAGCTCTGTTCACGTTACGGTATTGAGAGATAGTGGGTGTAGTGGTGTTGTAATTCGAAGGGCTCTTGTGTCTGATGGTCAGTTAACTGGTGAAATTAAAACTTGCGTACTTATAGGTGTACGATACGTGATTCTCCGGTTGCTATTATCGATGTTGATACCCCTTATTTTGCTGGAAGTGTTGAAGCTTTCTGCATGGAACAGCCGATCTCTGATTTAATTTTTGGCAACTTGACTGGTATTCAAGATCCCAGTGACCCAGATACATTGTGAAGTGCAAGGGCAGATGAAGAGAGGGTTGAGAAAAGTGTTACGGGTGATAGAGTGGAAATGTCAGCAGTGGTTACCCGGGGACAGCAAATGAAACTTGGGTTAATGCCCTTTATAACTTTAAAATATGCATCACCCTTGTCCAAACTGTAACGAGAGAGTCAATTAGAGATGCTCAGGAGAAGGATAGGTCTCTTTGGTAAGATAAAACAATTAGTCTTAAACGGCAATTTGAAATGGTGTTAAAAGGGGAGTCGATCACAATTTGTAAAAGCAGCTGATGAGTTTATAAACCGTGAATTTCAATTCCCAATCATTGAATTTAGAAAAATGTTCCGTCAGATTGTAGTGCCCCAGCTTTATCGAGAACAGGTGTTGAAAATTGCTCATGAATCTATCCTTGGGGCACACCAAGGGAATAAAAAAGTCTAGTGATAGAGTGTTAGCTTGCTTTTATTGGCCCGGGGTAATATCAGATGTTAAACGATATTGCAAGTCCTGTGACATATGTCAAAGAAAATTCCAAAAGGGCTACTTTAAAGGGATCCTTTGGGGGGTATGCCATTCACACTCCATTTGATAGTGTAGCAATGGATATCGTGGGACCTATTGAACCAAGGTCGGGACGGGGTAACCGATACATTTTAACACTAGTTGACTATGCTACTCGATAACCTGAGGCAGTTACACTCCCCAGTATAGAAGCCGAACGAGTTGCTGAGACAATGGCGAATGTCTTTTCCAGGGTTGGGATCCCTAAACAAATTCTAACTGATCAGGGTGCTCAATTCACTTCTCAAGTAATGAAAGAAGTGAGTAGGCTCTTATCCTTTCGTCAAATGACCAACACCATGTATCATCCAAGACCCTCAAACGTATGTTAATGCGCATGTGTGAAAAGAAACCCGCAGATTAGGATCAATTTATCAATATTCAATTTATAAGTTTGAATGTGTGCGGGCTTCGTAGTAAACTTCAACTTGGAATTTTAGATCAATACATTATCAATGCAGATTTTGAATTCATCTGAATTGAAGAAGAAATTGCTGTCTGCGGAATCGATATTTCGAAAGAAATATTCACCACCAAACAACTTCAGGACCTTGGACTAGAAACGAACAGATTCAGTAATGGTAATGTAGTTAATAACAATGGTCGAAAACTTCTTCAATTGTGTAAAAATCTTGATCTTAAAATTGTAAATGGCAGACGTGGTGCTGAAAAGGGAATCGGAATGATTACATGTCATTCAGGTGGTGGTAGTGTGGTAGATTATATCCTAGTATCTCCAGAATTATTCCCCTTAATAAGCGAATTTAAAGTTGACGTGTTATACAAAGCACTGTCTGATGTTCACTCGCCATTATTATTATCTATTAGAGTAAAACATAGATTAACTGATCTATCATAAATAATGTTTATGTGGCTGTTAAAAATTCATGGAACAAAAATTTATCCGAACAGTTTCAGGAAACCTGTAACAGTTCAGCTATCAGTGATCTAAACAAAAAAAAAATAGCAATGCTAAAAAAAAATGGTCACAATATGAAATGGACACTATTGTTAATGACTTAAAAAGTATATATGTTGAATCTGCAAAAAAACTTATTACCTTAAAAAAGGTATGTTTAAAGAATTAGGCAAACGAACCAATAACCATAGTAAAAAGTGTAAAAGTACTCCCAATAAGCCCGGGTTCAATAAAGAGTGTGAAAATGCAGGTATTGATTATATAAGGGTTATGCTGCGGAGTTATTAAAAACTTAGACAAGAATATAAAAGAAATTTATTTAAATGTGCTTGTAAAAACTACTACAAAGAATTCCATAGAACTTTAAGAAATTTAAAAACTAAAAAACCAAAAGATTACTGGGCAATTTTAAACAAAGATTTTGTGCCAGCAAAAGTAATGTTCAAATTACTCTAACATCATTTTTAGAACACTTTAAAAAGTTAAGTAAAGGTACTAGGGATAATAATAACAGTACATTTGACCCTAGGTCAATAGATCATTCCATTAATGAGCATATTAATAGGCCTTTCATCGTTGATGAAATTAAACTGGTAATTCTAAAACTTCATAATAATAAATCAGCTGGCATTGACAATAATTATTATAAATGAATATCTTAAACATAGCCCAATAGACAACAAACTTAACAGTAGAATAAAAGTCCAAGTGACAATTGAGAAAAGATTATTAAGTTTCTAGGTTCGTATTTTGGAAGGTAAACAGAGTAAACTGTCAAATATTATGTTTAATTTGTTAAAGAGACTACATGATCAGACAATTGTGGGATGTCCTATGTATGGAATGAATGTAATTATCTAAATAAAAAATGGATAGTCAAAAGCATTGGATTACGATTAGATGATATATCGAAACAAGAATGGCTGTTTGATTTAAACAGTAATAGGATGTGTGAAAATTATAGAAATATTAAATCCGAACTTGAGTTCGAACGAACACTAATCATGCTACCCAATTAGGATAGAATTGATTTATGTAGGTTTAGATGTGGTAATCATAAGCTACCGGTTCATAAAAGCTACCTCCGTCATGATATTGATATCAAATGTATGCTATGTAATCTTAATAATGTGGGGGACGAATTTCATTACTTATTTGTATGTCCCCTGTTAAATATTGAACGGTAGCGACTTATAAAAAAAGTACTATTACACCAGACCCAATGTCATGAAAATGTACCAGTTATTTAACACAAGTAGTAACAAAGTCTAAATCTCGCCAATTTTGTTTCGAAAATCATGAGCTTATTTTAGTTTTGTACATTCTGTTGTGAAAGTGTGGTGTCCGCACCTCGTTATTTATATATATTTTTCTGTTACCAAGAAGCTAAATGTTCTCTCTATCCCTGAAAGGGGTCCGTTTAGAGAAATAAAGTCTATTGTCTATTGTCTAGGATCGCTACTTAAATCCTATACTTTTTGCTTACAGGGAAGCTGCTCAGGAGAGTACTCGATTCTCTCCACCTGAATTGCTATATGGCCGGACTGTCCCGGGTCCCCTGTTCATATTGAAAAATTTATGGTCGGGTGAGTGAATCTGAAACCAAAACTACTTACCAGTATGTCCTGGATCTTCGAGAGCGGCTTGAAAAGACATGTTACTTAGCACAGCAGGAGTTGGCACAGTCCCAGAAAAAGTGCAATGGATACTACGACCAAAAACCCGCCCTAGGCAGTATCACGTTGGAGATGAGATGTTGTTACTGCTTCCCACTGACATGAATAAATTATTAATGCACTGGAAAGGGCCATTTCTAATAACTAAGTAAATAGGTGTAATGGATTACACTATTAACTTGGAAACGTCAAGAGAAAAACATTTCACGCAAACCTTTTAAAGAAATATTATCGGAGACCTGTAGAACCATTGGTTGGTAGCATTCTAAAATTGTCGTGTGCTGCGATAATGAATGAAGATGACCCTATGAATGAGGAGAGTGTGAGAGAGAAATACATGAACTCCATTGATTTTCCTGTAATGGTTCGCAAGGAATATGTAGTCGATGTATACTACTAAGCAACGAACAAGTGAGAGTGACCTTTAGGATCCTTTTGAAAACACACTAGATGTGTCGGGTAGAACTAATCTAGGGTGACATGATATTCAGTTGACTGATTTGACTCCTATCCGAACGAAACCTATCCAATCCCGTACACTCTTCGGAAAATTGTTGATGATGAAGTGGAGATAATGTTGAGAATGAAAGAAATTGAACCTTCTATTATAGCCAATATAGCCATCCATAGTTATGGTGAAAAAACCTGATGGGAGCTACCGAATTTGTGTAGACATGCGAAAAATGAATTTGGTTACCGTATTTGATGAACCAATTCCTCAGCAAAAGATGATATATTATTTTAGTTAGCTAATGCCCGCTATTTCTCGAAAATCTCATTATCAGATAGGACTAAACCACTGACTGCTTTTAGTACTCGAGAGGGTTTTTTTCACTTTTGCATGATGCCATTTTGGTTGATAAATGCTCCAGCATCATTTAGTCGAGTAATGAGAAAGTTATTAAGTGTGGGTTGCATCATGTTTTAAATTATATAGATGACATCCTTGTGTTTACTGAAACGAAGGTAGAACATATTGAAACACTCTCTAATGTGTTCATACGCTTAAAAGAGGGAAATCTCACAGCTAGGCCAACAACGTGTTACATTGGATTAGAAGGAGTAGAATTTCTAGGGCATTTAGTTGGTCATGGGTTGTACTAACCAACACCAGGCAAATTGAAGTTTATCCAAAATGTGGAGAAACCACGGACCAAGAAACTACTACCGTAATGTCATTCCTAACTTTGCCGCTTTTACAGCACCATTAACTGATAAGACCAAGAAAGGGGACCCCAATAAGTTAATATGGGAAAGAAATCAAATAGTAACATTTGACGCTTTGAAATGTAAATTAGGTACGTCTCCGATTTTGCATCTGCCTGATTTGAACAGAATGATGATTTTACGTACTGATGCATCAAATATCGCGTTGAGAGCAATCCTTTTTTACAGGAGTTTGATGGACACAAGCTTCCAATAGCTTTTTAAAAACATGAAGTTGAATCAAGCTCAACGTAATTATGCGACTATTGAACGCGAAGGCCTAGCGATTGTATGGGCAATTCAGAAATTTGAACCATATTTGTACGGGCGAGAATTTTTCATAGAAACTGATCATCAGCCATTTTTATGTATGCCGAAATATGCTAATGGTCGAATTATGAGGTGTACATTGGCATTGCAGTATTATAGATATAAATTGTATATTATTAAAGGCCGCCAGTGTGTACATGGAGAGGATGATGTGAGAGAGTAGAAATGAAATGGGTACGAGCGAGTATAACAAAAGTAAATGTATTGTTTAGGTAAAAGGGTGGGCGTAAATGTCACATAGTGGACCTTATATTAAATGTGTTACACTTACTGTGTCAGGGTAATATTCATGATTAAATGGTTGTTTGTGTTCACTGTGTAGAATCAGTATAATGAATGCATGAGTTAATGGTTCATTTAGCATTAATCCAGGGTAGTTAAAAGTTTCATGAATATGAATAATTTTAAGGCAAGTAACAACTTCTTATAAGTGTAGAAAAAATGGGTGGAGGAATATGTTAATTTGTGTTAGCAGGGGTGGGCCTGGTAGAGAAACCAGAAAGGAGAGGGAGTGGCATAAGGAAAGGCTTAATGGAAGGGTGTAAGCTGTGGAAATATGATCCAAGCAGAGATAATATGTCAGCTACGTGTTAAGCTGCACCAAAAATAAAGCAAAGTTGAGAGGCATAGTGAAGCCTACCTAAATGATATTTGGTGATAACTAGGAGCATCACAGTATTGTGCAACTTATATGTAAGAGCCAAGTGGAGTTAGTTTGACCATGGTCAGAGGATACAGCTTAAACTCCAACAACAGGCTTAAGACTTAAGAAGAAATTAAAGGTTTCAAGCAGCTTAAGTAAGAGCTGATATTTATTTCATTCGGAACCAACTTTTATGGTGTGACAAGTAGTGAATACTCGAAAGAACGTCACATGTTTGGCTTCTCATCTGCATATAGCGTAGGGTATTATGATGCGAACTGAATGCTCGACATATTATTTTATTAAACACCTTATTTGAATTTATAACTATGTTTTTATGTTGACTATTATTCACTTGTACGTGTATTGTATGTGTGTGCGCAGTCCCAAGGCTAACGTGTCAATTTTCTCAAAACCAGAGGTGACGGAACTAGTGGGTGCTGCGTTATTATAAGTAATATGTGACCGGGAATGGTCTACAGTCACTTGGTTGTTGCGCCAGTGATGTTGGAGTACAGCAACTATGAAACTATTTATTTAATGCATGAATAAAGTTCGGGGTTTGTCGGGTTGTGAAATGATTATTGTAAACTTTAAGTGCTCCCTCTATGTATAAGTGTAAGCTAAATTAAGGTGATTAATTAGCGAAGATATGCAGACAATTCTTTTGAAGTTCCCATTTTCCAAGAGGGGATGCAAATGCTTTGTGAAAATGAGTACGCCGCGATACTCATTACGCGACACTCAAGGAATACACGCACCTGCAAATGTTACATGAACACCTGGGAAGGAAGATGCCTAGCAAACGTATGTACTGTAGCGTGGGGCCGCCGCACAGTGGGCCAGAATCAATTCAATGTGTGCCAAAAGTCGAAAACAGGTAATGTGACAACTTCAACGTTTAAAGGTTGTTTGATGTCGAGAACATCCCAAATTATATTAATCCACCAATAATTTCATATTCAGTGAATTTTCATAGTGTGATATAACCATGTAAACATGAAAAAGTTGTATTTTACTCGTAAAATGATAAAATTGACAGTTTTGAAAAACTCCCTATGACTTTACTTAGATGAAAGCAGTCAACTTGATACTTCTTGCAGTATTTACCCGTTGTTAACTAAAATAGATAGGAAAATAAAAAAAAATGACATTATTGGTATATTTTTAGAAAAAAGGTCACTAAATATGAGCCAAAAACGCTTAAAAACATTTTTTTCATAAAACCAACTTAAAAGTTATCTGCCACCCTGCATTTAGCAAACGATTTAATATACCCCCACCCTACAAAAGCGCCGTTTTTTAATTAAGGTATACGATAAAATCATTCCTGCAGCCTTTTCTAGGAGTGAATTGGGGAGGGAGATCATTGGTGGATCTGGAGGGGTCAGGGTCCTGACCACAACCCCTTGGATAAAAACATTAAATAAATAAATATTTAAAAAATAATTATAGACTTACTTTTCCAGGACCCGTAAGTTGATTATTGAATTTTGTGTTACAATTGAACAATTAAATGTCGGAAATGCTTAATCAAAATTGTGATGGGGGATGAACCCGTTTCAAAAAAAAAAAAGGAAAAAAGAAAAGAAAAGAAAAGAAAAAGAAAAAAAAAAGAATGCGTAAGCAATTAATCATATTTATACCTCTACACACACACAATAGGCCTCTTTACTGTATTAAAAATCAGAATCAGAAAATTTACCTGACCGTTTTCAATAGGGTAAACTTGATTTTGTTTTTATTAAAGGTCATTAAAAGATACTTCAGAAGTCTGAAAAGCTCACTTCCCGCAATCTAGGAATCAAAATTTTCCAGGGGCTACCATTATTCCGCACCTCTCCCCCGGTTTCTCTTTAGGGTTCATCGGTTCATTAAAAAAACGTCAAGAGAGGGAAACCAAAATTTCAGAAGTTGAGAAAACCCGTTTACCGACATATAGGAATGAATATTTTCCCACCACTGTCCTATTTGGGCTCCATTGTCTTGGAAAACAAAATAGGCCTACGTATGCAACTAATCATTTTTTTTATACACACATAGGCCTGTTTACTGTAATAAGAATGACGAAGTTGACATGACTGTTTTCAAGGGAGGGAAAATCTTGAATTTTAAAAAACTTAAATGTCATTAAAATACACCTTAAAAGTCGGGAAATCTCATTTCTCGCCATTTATGAAACAACATTTTTCCGGGAAGGACCTCGACCCCCTTTCATTTTGAGGTCAATTATTCTAGGAATAATTTTTTTCCCGACACTTTCTCTTTTGTTTTTATTTATTATTATTTTTTTTTTTTCATTTTGACTCCATCCTAAATCTGAAGCCAAATTGCCTCTAGATATGATAAGGGCATCCCAAGGTGAGTGATGGGATGGGGGTAAATGCCCGATGAAGTGGGACCGCTCATTAATTTCTTTTTTTTTTCATTTATATATTTAGCATCCATTCAAATAGGACAATTATTGCTCACACAAATTATAGCGATAATAGGTAAATTCAGTCCGTTTGACCGTGATCTTTTGTGCTTATTTTCACTGGTGAGGGCTGACTAATGGGGTGGACGCGGACTAAGGGGTACTGCATGTGTCTTCTTAACACTCCACCTCCCACCCTTTTCTTTGAAGAAATGTATTTTAATAATGTCACATAAAGTGTAAAATGTTCTAATTTGAATTTGCCGGTCTAGAAACCATCATTCGTGTCATACTGAGCTCTGGCAAGTTATTCTGTCTAGATCTAACATTTTCATCGTCCAATAAAAAAAAATACTTTAATGACGTCATACATATTTAAATATGCTTGCGTTGAAATCTACAGGTTAGAAAACCACTTATATGTTATAATAACCAAGGTAATATGAATCTGCCTAGGTATTACAATGAATATTTCACTCATCCAATAATTAAAAAAAAACAGTAATTTGAAGACGTCATACATATTTAAAAATAGTTGAATTCAGCAGGTTTGAAAACCCTTTGAATAGTCTTAACATGAACATAATCAGTATTTTCCTATGAGTATTGACTTTTGGCACACTTTGAAACAATTCTGGCCCACTGTGCGCCGGCCGAGCCTAATGATGTACTGTGTAGCGGGAGAACGATGAGGCATAAGACTAGGCCTAAGCCTAAGTAGACAGTGCAATTATATTTGATAGAATGTACACTTTCCGAAAGAAATAAATAAAAAAAAAATGTTACGGAGCCCCTAAAGGGACATGGCTAGAAAAATATTTAATTATTTCGAGGGAAGGAAATGATTTCGTTCCCTAGAAATGATTTCGTTTCCTCGAAATAATATTTCGTTCCCTCGAAATATTATTTCGTTTCCTCGAAATAATATTTTGTTCCCTCAAATTATTATTTCGTTCCCTCGAAATAATATTTCGTTCCCTCGAAATATTATTTCGTTCCCTCGAAATATTATTTCGTTGGAACAAAATATTATTTCGTTGGAACGAAATAGTATTTCGAGGGAACGAAATAATTTTGAGGGCGCCCTTATACCTTTATGACCAGAGCCGTAGATAGAGAGAGTTTGGCCAACTTGGCGCATGGGCGCCATGTTGTCACCAAACAGCGTGCGCGCGTTTAGCTTTATAACATTTTATAAAACACTGATGCTGCATAAACTTTCTTTCATAATTCTGTTCATGAGGACAATTCAATTATGGGATTTTATCATATCATTGGAAATATCATATATAATCATATTACCAAACTTTGGAATTAGTTAATCAGTGACGTGTTGTATTATTTCGAGAAGATAAAGTGAGGACGATTCCTTTTTTTTTCTCGTTACGATTATCTTTTTGCTTTGAAAGTCTATCAATCTAGGCCTAGGCCTATAATAGTATACCTAGTTACTAGCAGCCTCCTCTATATAGCATGAGGCTCCTACACTGCAGAGGAGAAAGGTTGGTTGTGCAGAAAGTAGGTTTGTGAATCGTCGGCGATAATATGTTAATTTCGCCTGTAAATGAACGATAAAAATATTAATAACATGAAAGTTTTATAATTGTATCTAGGCCTTTAGGCCTATGACTTCGTAAACTTTAATTTACTTTAATCTAAACAATAAATCAAAGTTGAAGAATTATTGCATTGAGAGAAATTTTTGTACAACGCCTAATCATTCATAATCAAGAAGTTAGGCCTTGTAAGTAAAATAGCAGCATTCTCCACACTTGTTTATAATATTAGTGAGTTATAATATATTATCATTATACTGTATTATTATTTTATTATCATTATTTATTACTATTCATTGCAATTTTAATTTGTAAAACATTTAAACGTTTTAATTTAAAATATGTATTAAAACAATCAATATATACAATAATTTAAGCCGATTTAAGTACTACCTTAAGGTGTTCGGCCGAAGAAGTACCGAAATTTATGCCTGTCTAGGCCTAGTAGTAGTAGTAGGTGGATATATATTACCGCGAAGTGTGGCGGTTACTACGTGGATAGCGAGATTTTTCGATCGCCATGCAAAGTTAAAATAAAATCCCAAATCCTCCTCCTTTTTGGAATTTAAGGTAATTAATACATTTTTGTTTCTTTGTTGGATCGATTGCAACAACCCCAAACCCAACATAACGGTATTTCACATTATAATTATAGCATTAATCATAATAACTGCTAACTTCCTACCCTATCGCGTTGTGTTGTTTGGGTGACAACATGGCCGGTGTAAGTCACGTGATTGAAACCGAGTTGGCCAAACTCTCTCTATCTACGGCTCTGTTTATGACAACCGCATCACCACTCACAGATGCCTGCTTTTTTCCTGTCATAGTTAAAGGGATATGAAAATGGATGTAGACGAAAGGAATTTATGCTGTAGGGACTCTTTAGTAAAATTTTTAGGACAGGTCTTATTTTCATTTTCATCTTTAGATCATGACTAATCGCATCATTCCCTTATAACGGATTTAATTGATCTTACAAGGGGTTAACTGCTAGGCGGTAACATAACGTCTAACACCCGAGGGGCATAGACACAGAATGCTTGTGAATGGTTTGATCATGAGTTGATGTTGTAGCACTACGTGATCAGAGCAGGTACAGTACACCCCTGTTAGAAGAGTTTCCATCAAAATGTATCCCTCAATATGGTCAAACCTCACTTTTTAATAACATTCTTAATAAAATATCTTAATGTTCATAATAATAATGTTAGTCATAATAATAATGTTAATAACAATAATGTTAATAATAATAATAATAATAATAATAATAATAATAATAATAATAATAATAATAATAATAATAATAATAATAATATTTTTTCTAACAATATCCCTTTAGGGGCTCCGTAGGTGTGCACTGTACCTGCTCTGAACCGTACGTGAAACGTCTACTTATAATCTTCTCCCTTACAAATAACTATCATTATCTTTTAATTCGTCTGCAGTATTATTTACATAATTTTTTTTTCAAATTGTTACTGGATTCCCTGAGCAGTCTGTATTCTATTTTTGGGAGAGATACAATGATTCATTTGGACATTTTTTGCATTATGACTGATTGTCACGTAGCATGTTCCTCACAAATTGTTTCCCCCACGAAAGTCTAGAAGAAGACTTATTTCCTGTGGGGTCCTTCTGGTGGTGGTTGGGCGGTATACCGGTAGACAATCCCCTACTCTTTTTTCAAACAGTGTACTGCTCTTTAACATGCACATGGACCATAAATGCACACAGGACATGAAAGATGGTGCGTTATTGTAACTTTTATTTTAGTCCTCCAGCTGAAACACAAGGAGAGGCATATGGAAATTCACTTGCAATTATTTAAAAATCTCCTAAAATCACCTTATTTTGCAAGTTAACGCTAAAAAGTCCCTACAGCATAAATTCCTTTCATCTACATCCATTTTCATATCCCTTTAACTATGACAGGAAAAAAGCAGGCATCTGAGTGAGTGGTGATACGGTTGTCATAAAGTTATAAGGGCGCCCTCAAAATAATTTCGTTCCCTGGAAATACTATTTCGTTCGAACGAAATAATATTTCGAGGGAACGAAATAATATTTCGAGGGAACGAAATATTATTTCGAGGGAACGCTATAATATTTCGAGGGAACGAAATAATATTTCGAGGGAACGAAATAATATTTCGAGGGAACGAAATAATATTTCGAGGGAACGATATATTATTTAACCATGTCCCTTTAGGGGCTCCGTAAGTTGCAGACCTACCTTGTTTAAGTATTATATAATACTAACAATGCTAATCTTGTAGCCCTAGCTAGACAAGGCTTCCATGTGCAAAGCAGCGGTATTTGTTTATCCATGAAAAAAGCACGCCGGGAAAGTTTGCCTTACCAGGAAAAGGTGACGAAATCTAGCTTATGACGTATGCATGCTAACTATATTGTGAGTGTGACAAGGTTTGTGGACGTAAATTCCCTTAACACGAATTAAGGGTAGCACCATCTCCTTGCCATACAAATTACAGCTACCACTGACGCCTCAGTCGAGAAATACGGGTAGCTGAATTTTTCTCGCAAATCTGACTACAAAACCATATCAAAATTTCACGTTCCACTTCTGACTCATAGTTGTGCTTCGCACATGCCGCTGAGGGCGGCGTTCCGGGAACCCTGCGTCGAGGTGACAAACGGAGGTGCTGTAGCGTGTGTGTTTTATAGGCCTAGCCAAATTTACCCATCGATATTCATCCTTGAACATTTTTTTTACACTTCTGAATCTGAACCAGCAGCAGTCTATTTATTTACTTTCAATAATCTGGACGAACCTGATATTACACTATATAAATCAGAGTAGCTGTGTAAGCCGGAAGCCGATTACATAATTCCACCTCATTATTATTTCTCTACCAGTCTGAGGCATGACCCATTATTTTTACATTTCTTTATCAGCAATTCATAATCCACTGCTCATTAGTACAACAGTAATAAATATCAATGACAGTATATCTACAGTACTATTTATGTCCAATTAACATGGTATTTTATTCAAACTTTTTTCTTAACTTTAGTACCGGTATATTTATTCAGTATACTGTACATCATATATACATTTATATATATATACATTTATATATATATATATATATATATATAGATTAAAAGGTAAAATACTGGAAAACAACAATGCTGTGGGAAACAATGGCTGGATCTCAGTAGAGATACAAAAATAATAAGCAACAGCTAAAAAGTAAACGTAAGTAAACAGCCAGAAATAGAACCAGAGCTTTCGGACAACACATATATATATATTTTTTTTATTTATTTATTTTTTTTACAGTATCAAGATAATTTAAATGGGTACATTGAATGCAACAGCTGGAAACCAGAATACTACTTAATAGGTTGGGGTATTTGTCCCGAGTCCTTTAGGCTCAGCAACTCAAGATCTACAATTTTATTTTATTCACAAAAACCAAAAGATAAAAACAGCTAAACTTGTTAACTCAATCAAATTAGACAGGCCAAAATAGGCCTGTAGCCTAGCTGGCGTATTATACCTAGGCCAGGCGATAGTAAGTGTAGATATTCAAAAACAATAAACTTAAAAACAATAATCCGATTCCGACCCCAAGCTAAACAGTATTCCTACATACAGTTCGCAGTATGGTACGAAGTGACCACACCGGGGCTTCCTTGCATGTACCATGGAGTTTCATTATGAACCCGAACCCCCCCCCCACCCCTCTCCCCCTGCGTACGAAACACTTTTATCAGTGATTAGACTTCATAAACCTAGTTTCGTTTACGATATGAGGCATTGCCTACAGATATTCATTTAAAACATTCTATTCTGAAATGCTTTCTTCTATTAATGGTAGCATGTCTAAGCGATTTGAAATTAAACGTTGATGTAGGCAGGGTGACCCACCCCCATCTCGCCGTATATATTTTGGTTATGTTCTGAACTCCTAAATAATTTAATCAAAAATAATAAGAAGATTAGTGGAATTAAATTGAATGAGGTAGAATATAAGATATCGCAATATGCAGATGATACCACACTAGTGCTAGATGGTTCGGAAACGTCACTGCATGCAGCCTTAGATACATTACACTTGTTCGAACAAATTTCGGGCTTAAAAATAAATGAGGAAAAAACAAATATAGTTTGGATAGGTAGTAAAAAACATTGCGAAATTACAATAAAAACTAGACAAAAACTTAACTGGATAGGGAAAGGTATGTTTTCAATTCTAGGTATTGATTTCTCTTTAAATGCCGCTCGCATGCTTAATGTAAATTACGAAAACGTTTTTGAAACTATTGAGCGTCTATTGAGCGTAAATAAGTTGTCCAAAAGAAAACTGACAGACATGGGGAAATTAACGGTTATTAAATCGTTATTACTCAAATTAATACATATGATATTATCAATTCCAAACCCCTCTGAGACTTTATTATTAAAATCAACTAGTTGTTCTATAATTTTATCTGGCAAAAGAAACCAGACAACATTAGCAGACTCTAATTGTCTACGCACACGGCGGTTTAAGAATGGTTGATCTCAATCTGTTCTGCATGTCATTAAAATGACATGGCTTCGTAAAATAGGACAGAGTTCTGATGATAATCCAGTACTTAGTTTATTCCAAGGCAAAACTGAAATATCAAATGTAAATGTTCTAGAAACAGATCAGGCACATCTATCAAAAATAAGAAATAATATAAAAAATGTTTTTAACAAGAGGTAATAGATGCATAGGGATCTTTTTTAAATCATCTTCATTCAAATCCCGCAGATGAATTGTTAAGAATGTATATTTTGCGTAATGATGAAATTAAATTAGGGGGAAAATGCTTAATTATTCTCTATGGAAGAATGCTGGTATCAAATTAATCAGTGATTTGTTCAATTCCAAGGGTACATTCATGAACGAAAAATAAATTAATGACACTTATAAGATTTAAGTAAATATTTTACGTTTATTTGTGTTAAAGCAACATATTGTAACAAAATTTGGAATTTTACTTAACAATGGGTGTACTAAGCCATGTCTACCTTGCATTCCATTTCATATGAAAACTCTCTTAGAAGACAAAAAAGGTTGTCGCAGATTATACGATATTCTTAACATTAAAATATAACACGTGAAAATCACATCGTAAATGGGAAAATGAACTTAATGTAATATACAGTAAGGACTAAAGTAAAATATATGTATCCCTACATAATTGTACTATGGACACGAAATTTAAATATTTATAATATAAAATACTAAACAGAATTATTACAACGAATGATCTTTTTAAAATATGTTTAAAAGATCACTCCTTATGTTCATTTGGGGATGGAAAAAATGAAACTATTATACTTTTATTTTGTAACTGTCCATTGGTGAAAGAAATCTGGTCATCCTTGCATATGTGGATTGTGGATACCACAGGTTTTAATTTAAACCTCACTAATGAAATAATTATCTTTGGTATCCACGATCATAAACAGCCACTGTGTTGGGAATTAATTCTATACTGTTAGTTGTAAAAGCCTTCGTTGAGACAAATCATAAATGAGATTGTATCAACTTTAAAACAGAATGTTACATCGCTAAACAACAGTCAAAATTTGATATTTTTAATATGAAATGGGCTTTTTTAGAACCACTACTCATTATCTAAGTAATGATTTATAAAAAAAAAATCTAACGTAGTAAATATGATCGGTGTCGTTTGAGGTGTTTAAGAAAAAAATATAATTACACATTAAAAAAATTAAAAATTATTGATTATTTCTTATAAGGGCAGATTGGAACATCTGGTAGAATTCTTTTTTTTTTTTTTGTTTACTAGTTTCTAGTTTTCTTTTTAGTATAATTTCAAAAATGTTTTTGTAATGTACCGTACTCTATGTATAATGTACTGTTGATGAATTAAAAAAATATTCATTTACCAATTGTTCTACCTTTGCAATAATGGACAATTAAAAACATCAAAATATTAATAAAACAAGGTAACAACTTTGCCAAATACTTGTGTTTTGGCCTACCTTTGATTACGATTTTTTTTTCAACGCCTTGCAGTGTCGCACCTTTCGGACAAGATCCACACAAAGACCACGCACACATCAGGATCTTTTTTTTCTTCTTCTTTTGGAGATTTTCCGTTTGCGGTTTTTTCCGTACGAAACATTTGCATGAAACTCGGGCCATCTCAGATTGACTCGACTCGAGTTCGATAGGAGGAACAAGAGCAGGCACTTCGCAATGTCGTGACGCTTGAGTTTTACTATTATTGCTCTTTCTATATTATGTTTACCTACGGTAGGCCTATGAAATCTTACGGATTTATAGGATGTACTTGTATAACTAACTGTGACCGTCTTGTATGTTATTAAATGTTAGTATAATATCTACAACAACAGCTTGTACCCCTTCTATAAAGTGTAGTACCAGTAATAGATACCAAAGGCAGAGAAAAAGAGGATAAACTATAGGCCTAACTACAGGCTGAGTTAAGTCCTACATAGTCCCCTCCATAAACTAGGCCTAGGTAGACACAAACAGTCACGCTTCACATGACGTTGATTGAAATTTTGAAAAAAATGGAAAACATTCTGAAGCATAAAATAAAAAATGGGAAAGTGCATAAGAGGAGTATTATCAAATTATAATAATAATAATAAATTAAATATATCATTTTGGTATTATTAATCTGGTCAGACTATCCTTGGAATATAATTATTATTAAATAATAATAATAATAATAATAATAATAATAATAATAATAATAATAATAATAATAATAACAATAATAACAATAATAATAATAATAATAACCTAAAGAATGAACATTTAATAGGATTATTCTAAACTTATTTTAAAGACTCAACGAACGAAATCAGATTTTGGACTAAGCAAAAGGCCACCAAGTCGTAGGACTAGAAAGTATCCTACCCAATATATAAAATCATCACATAATTTGACCTGTCTGCACCGACCAAAAAGTGAATAAGGCCTAGTGTATTCTTTTAAATGCTTAAGGAAATGTTTATTTCTTTGACGAATGTATAGCAAAATAACATTACATTGTTCTTCGAACACAATAAAATAGTTATTCATCGTATCCGAACGCGTGACGTCTCGTTAGCTGTGTGTTAGCACATACTGCAGGAACATAATTAGTATATGAACGCACTGCTAAATGTAATACACACACATCAGTATGAGCATAACACTTAGCAAATGACTGCTAAAACAGTTATCAAAACAAACATATTTGAATATATGATTTTGACAAAATTTTAGGCTGACTTTAGGTGAGATACTGTACAGATTACCAGTTAACTGTCGTTTATCCTGTGTTTATTAATTTTGGTCGTTACACCGTAAAATGTGTAAAAAACTTTAAGAATGTTAATTTATTAAGGGCATTGAACCCCTAAGCCCAACCGATGGCATTCATGCTCCGCTCACAAGTTGTTACCAGGCCACCTAACGTTTGAATTGTCCCCTATGGCATAATGTGTCTGTCTTTTATTTTGTTTTTGCATATTCAAAGTAAATAATGTTGGCATTTATTCAAATACTAACGGGTAAATATTATTAGCCTCTTAAAATGACGTTTTCCGACGTGTACGAGTGCCTTCCGAGCTTAACTTCACTACTATCACTGCGACTATGTTTGCTGGAAAAGGAATGTGAGTTGGATAATGATCTTCGCTTAGTGGATGGGGTCCTTACAAGTTCGGAATTTGCTTGGTTTTTACCAGACAAGTAATATCTAATACGTTTTGAATTAATAGGTGCGTTGTGAATCATTTCCCTCCAATGAGTTCTTACTTCCTTATTTCTAACACAATACATTATAAAGATGATAAACCCTTGGAAAGAATTAAGAATACAAAATAGCCACAGCATAATTTCTGATGCATCACCGATAGCAAAGAAGCCAATAAGCCATGTCAATCCCAAAACAGTTGTAATGCTGACTACATTGTGTAACATTTGCATTCCTTTTGTTCTGTTTTTCTTTGCTTTTGATGAAACCTTGCTTGTATTTTTCTTAAGCTGGCTTAAATTGTTAAGCACCATAATAAAAACAATCACATTGAAAAGTAAAGATATGGCGACAGGAACTGCAACAGCATAATACAGACGTTGAAGAGTCAGGAAACAACTGCAAAAAAATGTATTATATCATTGTAAATTGCAGGAACCAACATATTTATATGAGCGTATTGGCCTGTGTGTCTGTATATATACTGTCTCTTATACACATCTAGATGTGTATAAGAGACAGCCTAAAGAATGAACAT
>NW_022682587.1:1606878-1627936 GCF_011630105.1 Anneissia japonica | reverse complement strand
ATGTATATATATATATGTATATATGTATATATATATATACTGTAAATATATATATATATATATATATATATATATATAATGTATTTATATACTGCAAATATAAATTTTTAAACACTACTATTGATAATATAATATAATATTTAAGCGTGTCTTCAAAATATTTTAGAGCGACTTACTTATTTATCGAATCAACATAGGTATCAATATCAATTAATACAGACACCATAACAATTGGAACTGGTAAACCTAAAGTAAAACAATATTAGGTTATACACAATCTTTGATTTTAAAGAAAGGGATAAATGTATAAAATGTAATTGTAAATACATGAAAATATGAAAAAAGTCTTACCCCATGCAAATAAACAAGCTCTTATAAAAAGGTGTGGTATATGTGTATTGAAGACCTTCACAAACAAAATATACATATTTACAGCTTGAACACTCATCCAGAATATTGATGACAGCAAGAAGTAATGGAGCAAAGCCCCAGCTACAATACATCCTGTATTGCTTTCAGTTCGATCAATTCCAGCAAGAAAGACAATGTACAGACCAAGTAGAGACAGACACAGCTGACATAGAATTTGCTTTGGTACACTCTTCCGAAATTTTCTTTAAAAAAATAAATAAAAAAATAAAATAATAATAATAAATACAATGTATTTTATCCTTACATATATTAGAACTGAAATATTTACTAAATGTAATCATTCATAAGTCTATACAAAGTCGGACACGCATTTGTGATTCCAAATCATCATATCCCTCTGTTTATAAACTGTCAATATTAAGTGTATTCTCATGAAAAAATGTGATAAATAATATTGTATTGTATTGTACCTATGTCTGAACAATATTTAGATACAAAAAGGTGAGAGTGGAGGAGAAGAGTGTAATTTCTGTAAGTAAAATGCACTAAACCTCATAAATGAGTATAACGTGTATCTGTAGTTTAGAAATGCATTTTATAAAATAACTCTCAGTGGGTTCTGCCTAAGGCTTTGACAACATTCTCAACTTATATTTTGACAAAAATTGCGTAATGTGCACATTTTATTGGCAGGGTGATGTCATTTTACATCCAGATATGGGCATATCACATTATTTGTCACGTAACAATTTATTGTGTGGACGGAGCTTTATGCATTGAGTTTTCCTTTTCTAATAGTTTATGGCTATGTTCTCACACAACAACTAACGGTTAGCAAGACCCGGATCCTGCTAACCGTTAGCATACGTGCGTCCATACGAGAAAATCCCGATCCGGATACCAAGAATATGATGATCGAATAACTGGCCAATAAGAAACTGGAAATTGTAAACGCGTACTTGTGATTGGTTGACGATAGAAACGCGCTCACTTGCTAACCGATAGCGCTTGCTAACCGTTAACGGTTCTCACACAGGTGCTAACGGTTAGCGCAAACGATTAGCTCCCGATCCGGATACTAGGTCTCTCGTGAGAACCAGGCTTATATATTTAATTCAGAATTTTCAACGAAATGATTTGGTTACTGTATGTAACCAACATCGATCACCTTACTCAGTGTTCCTTGTGGCGTGCCGCACGGTAGGCCAAGCCTAAGCGATTGGCCAGAAGGCGTCTCACAACTCGACATATTTTTAGTCTAAATGAAAATGTAATTAATCAGAGCTACCCTATTCTCATACAAGGTAGACTATGTTATAAAATGCATCTTCATTGCCAACATTATATTTTAGTCGATTTAATATACACCAATTTCCGACACTATTCATTGCATAAGTATAGGAATTTTTATGTTATCGTAATAGTACCCACTATTCCAATGTGTTTGTGACGTCACAGTCCTTAATTAATTCGGCCTATTAACATTATAAATGCTTTGTATTGTTATACACATATTACACTATCAGGCCATCAGCTGTACAGCTAAAAGTGCCTGGAAAGTGACATGTGTCCCGGCAAAATATGGACCAGCTGATTTTTGCAGTATACACTCTCCAACACATCAGGGGGCATGTGTAAAAAGTTCTCAAACGAACTCTCATCCAAAACCTGTCATCGGTGCATTTTAATATACCCCATTATGCTAAAAACGCACACTTTTTGCGTCTGGCCCCATGTTTAGAGGTCATTAAAATCATGGCTAAATCTCTGTAATAATTAAGTGTTCAGAAACCAGCAGCAAAGACAGTTCACAATAGATAGAGAGATTTTGGTTTCATTATTAATTTCTTAAAACTTTAAAATATCAACTGAAAAAACTTCAAAAAATGAAGTAAATTTGTCTTTTCTTCAATAGGCCTATCATACAAAGTTCCGAGGTCAATAAGATCATGCTAATCGTATTGTAATCATTGAGTGTGTGGATTTCAACAGTAAAGACAGTTCCCAACAGATATACAGATTATCGTATTGCTATTTAATTATTAAGAGCGTCAAAATAAAATTAAAACCTAAAAAAAATAAAGAAAATGTCTTTTTTTTTTAAATCTCGTACAAAGTTCTGAGGTCAATAAAAATCGTGTCAAATATACTGTAACCATTGAGTGTTTAGATTCGTACAGCAAAGACAGTTCCTAACAGATATAGAGATTGTGGTATCATTATTTATTTATTAAGACTTTAAAAACTTTAAAAAATGAAGAAAAAATATGTATTTTTTTAATCGTGTATATACGGTTCTGAGGTGTACGGTCATATTAAAATCATGCAATAATTAGTTTTTAGATTCCTACAGCAAACACAGTTCTTTTTACTCTTTTGTGGGGTCGTTCCACTTTTATTTCATCAAAATACCAACATTCATACATTAAAGCAATGATATAGGTAGTTACTTAATGTATCATTTCAGATTCAATAACATTTATTACATAATGGTCAAATTTAGTATTTAAAGTACTTAACTTACTTAAATTTATCTTTCAATTTTATCTTTCGTTATTGAAACATTTTATAAATTTTAATCTTCCTTCTTTGTCTTTCTCTACAATACAACCAACACTTAAAATATTCCATAAATACAATAGAAATAAATCTAACAAATAATTACATAAATAATGCTTTCCGTATCCTGTGTCTTAGTTTGCTTTACATCTCATGGTTAAAAATTGCTTATCGTCTCATGCGGTCTTGTGCATTAAGTTCTTTATGTTCTATATTTTAATAATGGTACTGTAATTAAATTATCCTCATCAACTACTTCTTCATAAATAATATAGAAATAAATCTAACAAATAATTACATAAATAATGCTTTTCGTACTCTTGTGTTTTAGTTTGCTTTACATCTGATGGTTAAAAATTGCTTATGTTCTTATGCGTTAAGAAAGTTCTTTACGTTACGTTACATTTTTGTATTTTCTATATTTTAATAACGGTACTGTAATTAAATTATCCTCATCATCAACTTCTTCGCCTTTCTCTAAAATACGCCATAAATACAATAAAAAATTAAATCTAAAAAATATTTACATAAATAATGCTTTCCGCACTCCTGTGTCTTAGTTTGCTTTATCTCATGGTTAAAAATTGCTTATCTTCTGATACATTTAGTTCTTTAAGTTACGTTACATTATTGTATTTTTTTTTATAATTTAATAAAAGTACTGTAATTAAATTATCATTTACAAACTATTGTTGTTTCCAATTTTTTGTAATTTTTAATGATTTATCATCTTTGTATACTGTATATTAAATGGTATGAATACTGTTTAAGAGAAAAGAAAAAGAAACTTAAAAAGCCAATGGATCTGTAAGCAAGTCATCAATGTCGCTATCCTCATCATCACCAATGTCTATGATGTTCTCAAATGATAGTTCAACACTAGTTGTTTCCACATTCTTGCAATTTACAAGAATGTTCCGCTTTTATTTCATCAAAATACCATACAAGAATGTTCCACTTTTATTTCATCAAAATACCATCATTCATATAGTAAAGCAATGATATAGGTAGTTACTCAATGTATCATTTCAGATTCAATAACATTTATTACATAATGGTCAAATTTAGTAGTTAAAGTACTTAACTTACTTAAATTTATCTTTCAATGTTATCTTTCGTTATTGACACATTTTATAAATTTTAATCTTCCTTCTTTGTCTTTCTCTACAATACAACCAACACTTAAAATATTCCATAAATACAATAGAAATAAATTTAACAAATAATTACATAAATAATGCTTTCCGTACTCCTGTGTCTTAGTTTGTTTACATCTTATGGTTAAAAATTGCTTATCGTCTCATTCGGTCTTGTGCGTTAAGTTCTTTATGTTCTATATTTTAATAAAGGTACTGTAATTAAATTTTCCTCATCATCAACTTCTTCATAAATACTATAGAAATAAAATCTAACAAATAATTACATAAATAATGCTTTTCGTACTCCTGTGTCTTAGTTTTCTTTACATCTGATGGTTACAAAAATGTCTCATGCGTTAAGAAAGTTTTTAAATAAGTACAAGGGAAATCGCCTTTACGGCAGGAACATCTTCCTGTTTCACACTTGCCTTGCTTACATCCAGTGTACAGTCTCTGGTTTTGGAGCCTTTGTTGACCAAGTGATGATTAGCTCTTCATCCTGAATTTGCCACCCATGACCATTTGGGGATGGTGGATTAATTGTTGCACATAATGGCTTGCGATGAATAGAGGCTTGGTAATTAGACCGCTTATAATGCTGTAAAAATGCATCTTTTGTTGGAGGAAGACTCTGTTCTGAAGACGACGAGGTACAGAAAACTTTGTATCTGGCAACATTTTCGGGGGGGGGGGCGGACTCTAATATCGATTTAATAAGCCTTTGAAACCCCTGAATTGTCAAAATTTTCGGGGGCTTCACCCCCAGGACCACTTTTGGAACCTATTAATTGAAGCTCGACCACGCCCACTTTGCTTTCGTAGGGGAAATCTGGCCCCTCGTCGGAGCACCGCCACCTCTGGACCCCACGCCCAGAGAACCCCCCTTGAAATGACCTGGCTACGGGCCTGGCCTAGGCTACTACTGTATACTATATTTACACGCAAGCAAATCTATCGGCGACTCGGCCAGAGAGAGTACATTCATGGCTTCTCAAATCTTTCCATTGTTTTGCGCACATTCTAAATGTATTCCATCTTGTCTTTGTAAAAGGTTCTACCCCGCTTGACGGAACATCATCAAAATGCATTGTGCAGCGAATGTTCTTTGGATTTACCCCTTTGTTTACAGATTTTTTACCACTTCCAGGTGGTGGATCGTGCGGCTGCCTGTGGGTCGCCATCTTTGTTGTTGTCATAATGCGCCCTCAATGGTAGCTTAATTTGTTTTGGGATTGGTCAAATCAAGTCACATGATATTTTTGCAATGGCGGCTATTCACGCATCGTGACAAGTTCCAAATAATTCGTTAACAAAAAAAATATTAAAATATTGGATTAGAAGCTGTTTGAGAAACTTTTGCTCAGCCTTACTTAATATATGCTCTACCGATTTACACAAAAATCAGCTTGTCCATCTGTTGCTGGGACAGAACTGAATGCTGCTGATGGCCTATACAACTAAACTTAAATATTCAATAATGATAATAATGACGGTGAAGGTAACAAAGGCGATAGCAGAAGCAGCGACGGCAACAACAATAATATCCTGCATTCCTCTATAGTAATATCAATAACAGTAAATTATAGTAATATTTTAGCGATAATAATAGCAAAAAAATATTAGTAGGCTTAATACGATTATAATAACTATTATTATTATATTCGAGAGCAGAACATACTTGTTGGATAAAAAGGTAAAAACTGTTAAACAAAGAGATGCAATTGATATGCTTAAACCAACTATAGTCACAACAGTGGACGCTGGTGGAGGCGGTTCTCGTTGATAAAAATCCTGTAAAAATGACAAAATACAATTAAGTAGTGAAAATATAACAGACGCTAATTATAATAAATTAGAATAAAACAGCTCAATCAAACAATCAGTCAATCAATCAATCAATCATTTAATTAATAAAGAAATATTAAATCAACAATCAATCACTGTTTTACCCACTGCAATGTGGTCGTAGAACACATTAGTAATACTTACTGCCTCTGTCTTCTGGTCCTAATCTTAATGTTATCTACTATTATTTAAGAAAAATCAGTGTTGATATGCATAAATACAATGTAATATAATTTTCATTATATACTGCATATTGATAAACACCCATCGAACCTCTCTCCTCCCATCACCTGTTTGTATACCTTACCATTAGTATAGCGAAGCTAGTTAGATGATTACACTCGCAATACTGTCTATCGCTCCCATCGGCAGATCCATTTACGAACGTACAACCCTCGGGTGACCATCCCCCTATTCCACCATCAAGCCTGTAGTCCCAAAACACGCAAGTTGTATTCTCGTTTGTATCAGATATCTATGATAGGCAATTTGTGAAATAGATTATTAAAATAAAAGAAATAATATACATAAAACATATATATTTCTAGGTCCCCGGTTTAAAATAAAATGAAATAAAATTTACAAAAGTGCATTCAAACTACATTATTCTATTGAAAATTTTATTATCTATTCTTATTTTTTTTCTTTTTATTATTTAGGCACATGCCAAATATTAAGGCCTAAAATGCTAGTAGAGTTAGAAAGTTTGAACTATAAAAATGCATAATTAAAATGTTTGTTTGCAACGTTAGCTTCTCCCTAGTTAGAGAATGCATTATAATTAATACTTTACCTAATTAATGATTATGTGTTTATTTAATTGACCGGTAGTCTAATTAATCAAATGAATTTCGTAGAAAATGTATAAAAATCAGCAGATCTATGCACAATATATTTTGATTCCTTTAAAATGCGTAATTAGTTTTTCTACCCAATTTTCCTCGTATGAGATTTTTTTAAATTATTAATATTATTAATGTCATCAGCATTTAGCCTAAAATAATTAATATGCAATGTTAGTACATAATAAGCCTGTTAAATACAAATGGAACGCACCAATTCAATGTAAATCAACATAAAATTACCTCAAGTGGAATAAACGTTATAACGATGGGCTCATCCAATTCAAAGCGATCTAGTTCCGGCACTGACAGAGAAATGACTTGACTATTCGGTCTGCGACCTGAACTATCATTAACAAACTGAGCTGATTGGAACAACCTACTGTCGTTGTATACAATAACTACAATACGGAAATCTAAAAACAAAATAAAAATTAAATGCCTTATAATGTTACATATAATTAACATAACTATAATAGCAAAAGTTTTTGCTTATGATAATTTAGTGCATTAGTTGATATGACTAAATGAAACAAATAAAATAGTAAGTTTATTATAGAACTAAGTTGCACATAGTAATCTTAATATATTCTTTCGCGAAGGTCATGTGATCTTACTGTAGAGTGTTCAGTAAACCATTACGTCCATTCATCATTAGTCACTTCAATAAAATCGCTACACTAATCAAACACCACGCTATGGCAGCAAATTAGTCCCGAAAAAATTGGTATAAAAATACAGAAAGTATCAAAAAGTTTTTATTGCAATAGGAAATTACGCATTTTCACTTTCCACCACCGTAGCTGCCCGTAACGCCACTAAATTGTTTAAGTGGCGCTGTGGGCTGGCGGGCCGTTTCCGACCCTTTAATAGCCACCAATCCCGTAGATGGGGATAAATCTCCCCCAATATTTGACAAGGGGGATGTCCATTGCATCACCCCCCCCCCAATATTTTGACTATGTATGGGATAAAATGGAGCTTTACACACTTCAAAAGACTGTCACAGAAATAATTTGCTTATGCGCTTAAAAAGATGGAAATTAGCATAATGTATTAATGTTGATAACCAAATTATTTTATCTGGTACCAATCTAATCTCTTCTTTCCTTAGATGTTAGAGTGCTTGCAAAAAGAGCCACATTTCACACTGAAGGGTGTGTACGACATCAGTAATGTTATGTCAACTCCAAGGAAGTTTAAGGTCATATCGGTTGATGAGGAATTTATTGATTAGGCCTATAATAGCAAATTGCATCAATTTATTTTGCAAAAACAAGGTTTCGAGCTTCAGGGGGGGGGGGCACATCCCCTGTCCGCACAAGGGCACACATTGGCGCTAACACCAGGTGCGTAACAGGGGTCTTGGGTCAGAGTTGGTATTTATTTTC
Organism: Anneissia japonica; assembly: GCF_011630105.1. NCBI lineage: Eukaryota > Metazoa > Echinodermata > Crinoidea > Comatulida > Comatulidae > Anneissia > Anneissia japonica. The sequence goes on along the minus strand of NW_022682587.1, from coordinate 1,619,788 downwards.
CCGGTTAGTAATTTACCATATTACCACCCCACCCCACTCCCCATACAGAAAACAATACGACATAGGGCTTATCTTATTTATAATATAGGCCACACACGTGTGTTTGAAACTAAATATAAGCATTTTTATCATGGTTTTATAATTTATTACAAACATATTCTTTAACCATCAATACACATTGAGGCCCTTCTTTTATGTTAAAACGATCTATCTTAAATGTGTCTTTCTTGAGTATGGGACTATTATGTGTTTAAATAATTTCAAAGGATAAACCTAAAAAATGCGCGCGAGGCGCTCAAAATATGTTTGTGTTTTTAATTCTAATTTCGTCGGAATTGATGAAAACTAACTAAAATCTGCAATCTATAGAGGAGATTGGCCTACCGTAACAAGAAATGAGCGTAAAGAATTTGAGGATTTTAGGCACTTTCAGAGGATGCATTTGTCAAGGGGTGGGGAAAGATTTCCAAAGATGGATATTTTCCCCTTGTCCCCCGGTGTTATTAATTCTAATTTCGTTGGAATTGATCAAAACTCCCTAAAATGTGCAATTTTCTGAAAAAAATTGGCCCATGTCAACAAATGCGCGTGAAATTTGAGGTTTTTAGGCACTTTCAGGGTATGAAAAGGGCATTTATAAAGGGGTGGGGAAGATTTTTCAAAGATAGATATTTTCCCCTTCTCCCCCAGTGATTACGCCATCGGGCAGCATAGATCAAAGAAGTTATGACAGTTTTTGAAGTGGAGAAGGGGTTGCTAGAGGGTGTTGTGAGTCTGGTCATTATGATATCTTCCTTTTTATTCTTGTCTTCCTTTCTCTTCTCTTTTTCTTTCCTTTTCTTCTCTTTTTCTTTCCTTTTCTTTTCCTCTTCTTTCTCTTTCCCTCCCTCTCCCCTCTTTCTTTTCTCTTATTACCCAGCCCGGTACGACGGCTTGGTCAGCCCGGTAAAAACCGTCAGAGGAGGGGCAGTTTCCCCCCCCCCCAGCGCCTGTTACGACACTGGCTAACACGCCAATCATCCTCACCAATGAAAAATACTTTTCTACGCCACTGATCCCAGCAGCTTTACACCGGCCGAAACGTGCATTACGCCGCAACTACTAAGGTTATAGTTATTACCGGTCATATTTTTTTCTTTGATAACGTCAGATATACCAGTTGGCACAGCAATTGACACATTGGCAGGATCAGGTATTTTCACGTTATCATCGATCCCTTGAACAACACCTACACCATTTGCACTTGATTCTGATATAAATGTAAAGTAAATCAACTCTTCTTGGCTTGCTTGGCTGACATTAACTTTCTGAGCCTGTACTGCAAGATTGGGGGTAACTTCGTTATAAACATTATCATCATCTAGCTCCACTAGACTCAGTTGATCTTCAAGAACTTCAACAATCTTAGTAGGGGCTTGATCCTCTAGTTGACTTTGCATCAAAATTGCTTCTTCAGCGATGAACAAGTTATTAACTACCTGAACAACAGAGTTGGTAACCTAATGATAAAATGAAAATTTAATAATTAATACACATTCCATAAAATAATATATGCATGGCATGGCTCAATATATCAGGACGGATTAATTTAATGTTAATATACCAATGGCCCTAAGGAACGTCTGCATTATTTTATTTTCAACAATATATATTCAGTGCGAGTACGCACTGAATGTAGGTAATTAGTGCCTTGATTTTGTTTTCATTACTACTAATTTTGTTTTTTAAATCTGTAATAAAATGTCGAAATTATGATGATAGATTTTGTAGATACCTCAATAGAATCAGAATCTGTGTTTAGAATATCTTCCAGAATTTCAGCAGTACTTTGTAAAGCTTCCACAGAAATCATATCTGCTTCCGTTGTAATATCTTCCACATCATTGCTCACCTCTTTAACATTCTCAATTGTGACGTTAACCTAAGAAAATCATGTATGCACTATATACTGAACAATTCATATTATTATTATTGTCATTATTATTATTATTATTATTATTATTATTATTATTATTATTATTATTATTATTATTATTATTACTATTATTATTATTAATGGATGGAGTTCAGCTCCCTTTCCTATGACAAAACGGCATTAGCCGAAGGTGACCAATTTCAGATCTTCTTTTATTGTGAAGGATGAAGTTCTTGCAAATGTAATTATATAAAGAATAGGTAGGTGTAAAATTACCAGCCATTGATAATATTCAAGAATTAAGGATCTAGAAAAGACTATCTAAAGAGCATTTGAAATTATTGAAGGTTTATTCACGGTATTTAACTTTCAGTTACATAAAACGAAAACCAATGCCTTATGGTTTGTTTGTAAAAGAATATAAAAGACAAGTATAAATTTATATAACAGAGAGTGTATTGTCTACGGTTGAAAATGTTATCTTCAAATTTTGGCGGTATGGGAAAAGGGAAAACACCAATCAAGGATGTCAAACAAGGTGGAATCCAAATGCCTGAGTCTCAAGTAAAATCATTAAAATACGGATGGTCTGAACGAATTCTGAACTATGATAGATCAAAATAGAAAATAATACAAATTTTCTACATAAAATTTTCTCTTTACTTAGTATTTGAAATTGTAATTATTCATTATTAGTTGTACTACCTTATTTCCTGCTATTGTCTAAAAAGTGACAATATAAAAATTAACTCTGTACGTAATGAGGTACAATAAATCTAAACTTTTGACAATACCATAGTTAAACGTTCTAACAATTGTTCGGTAGTAGCGTTCATTCCACAGTCTGCCTCTACAGGTTCGTCCCATTCTGCTGCGCTAAATCCATCGCCAGTACATGATCGGCTAGCCTTTTGCAGTTCATCTAAACGTAAAATAGACACTTATCTAATATAATGAGTTTACAGAAAATTGGAAATTAATATCAGAATATTTACTTGCTGATAAATGTATATTCATTGGGCATGTAAAATAAATAAAATTCATATAAAACATATGAAAGAACGAAAAATGAGAAAAAGTGCCGATATTAATTCAGTGGATAACAATTAAATTAAATAAAATTTGAATCAGGAAAAAAAATTAAAGAACCCGCTCAGTTTTACACACGTTTGTTATTTAAAAACAGAAATTCTGAGAAGTACCTGTTGATCGAATTTAACCTAATTTAATAGCAAATGAAATCCTTATCTTCGTTTTCTTCATTGCCTACCCATCAAACAAATAAAATCGAAACCAAAATCGTACTTTTTGCAAACCCTATAGTTTTTATTTATAAATCACTCAACACCTTGGTATATCAACATTATTCAATTACGTTCTGCTACTTGTTATCGTACTTCAAAATCTACAATTATACTCTACTGCCTACCAAGCAGTTTACAATCTTATGGTGAACGATAACCTAGAGTCGCTGCAAAAAAAGCTACGGAACCCACTACCTGTAATTCTGTAGTCTTTTTTTTTAAAATTTATTTTTACGTCATACTTTGGATAGGATAGCCAGATGCTAGTGTCAATAAAGCTATTGTGGCTCATGCTCTTGAGAGCCTCAAAATACTGCACAACGGAGCAGTGGCACCGTTTCCGTCTACAGTCTTCTCTTTGTCTTTAGATAATTTTACATTTTTGTTCTTTCATGATTTTTGTTTTCTAGCGCATGGAGAATCTCTGGTGATACGCTCTCTAGAAATAAACACTATTAACATTATCAATTATATTATTATGAATCTAATTATTAATGTAAATATAATTCTTACAATTTACTGTCCACTCATCACATTTTTCTACTGAATATACAGTTTGTCTAACTAAGGCATCAGGAAACGTAAATTTTCCATAAACTTCTCCATAACACGTTACTGTAAAAAAAAAATGAGACTGCATAAAGAATTAGTTCTAGAGTGGGCATTCATTTGTGTTCTTTGGCAGACTACTTTATTATCAAATTGTTAAAAAAACTATAGATTGTATGCAGTGGCGGCGGCAGCGGGGGGTAGCAGGGGCTTAAGCCCCCCATTGGACAGGTCAAACCCTCTCCCCGCATTGGAAAGGGCTCGTCGGGCAGTCGGACTAACAAATATATAAAAATAGGCCCTCGGCAAGCCAACACATGTGTGTCACAATCAGAGAGTGTCATTTCTGCCCATCCAGAGGTTCCTATTCCTAAAAAAAATCTCATTTGGGAGGGGAAACACCCTCTCAAACCCTTCCCCCCAGCTCTGGCTACCAGCCCAAGTCCCCCCTGTTGGACAGCTCAGTCCCCTCAGATAATATATCCTAGAGCCGCCACTGATTATATGATCAAAAGATTTTATTTGTTATTTTTTATAATAATAATAATAATAATAGTATTTTAAAAAACGAAGTAAGTGAAAACAAATTTAATATTACAACTATTAAATTATAATCACAATAACCTAAATTATTAATAATTATGTAATCGTTTATACATAAATAGGTTTGTAGCAGAAAAATACAAACATAATAGAAATAAAAAAAGAAACTAGAAAAAGAGAGGTAAGAAGATTGGAAATAATAAAGACAATTTGAATTTCATTTACAATATACAAAATTGTAAATGTTTATTTAGAAAAAAAAAATACAATGTTTAGTTAGGTGAAAAAGAAAAGAACAAAAAGTAAATTATAGGATTGTTGATTATGATCTAGATTAAAATACGACTCTACATTGTGCATTCGTACTCATTTTATATATATATATATATATATATATATATATATATATATATATATACTTTGTGATGAAATACAGTTCAGTACTACGATAGTACGAGGCTTACTACTTGATGTTACCATGGCTGACTGCCGCAACCTGACTACCGCCACCTAGCGGTTCATTCTATTATCCAACAATTAATTAAAACGATACGTTGGCCGTAACATACCAGCCCTCTAATAGTGAATCTGGCAAAATGAACTATTACTCTCTTTTCATATTAACACTGTAGGCCAAACTTTAAACTTTATAACAAAAACAATTCAAACAAATAACTACCGTACCACCGAAGCGAGCTATTAAATGCTACTTTCTATCAGTACAGACTTTCTTAGGATATTAATCTTTAAATAGTGTAACTTTACACATTTATACTTCAAAGCTCGATAAACTTTAGTATCATTTAAGTATAACTATAGTTAATACCTTTCACAATCTAAAACACATATATTAATGTCATAAAAACGAAACGTATCACTTGCATAAATACTAATAAGCAACTCAACTATCTTAGTCAATTAAATGAGCAACCTATAGGTTAATTCACATTAGAATTATTGCTGTTCTAAACAAGTAGACATAACTTGGCTACTGGTCGGTTTAAGATAGAAGATTTCGTCTTCAACTCCACACTTCTTACTAGACCTCCTTTTTCTTTGCGAACTGCAGTGATTCTGCCGAGTGCCCATGAGTTCGTTGGTGTAGAACCCATGATTAGTACAATGTCTCCCACAGCTAGGTTCCGTCTTGACTTAAGCCACTTCTGCCTCATTTGAAGATGTGGAAGATATTCCCGTACCCACCTCTTCCAAAAAATATTAGCAAGGTATTGAACCTGTCGCCATCGTTTTGTGTGGTATTTATCACCCTTGTGGAAAAGACCAGGAGGGAGGCTTTCTCCTGACCTCAAAAGCAGCAAATGGTTGGGTATCAATACCTCTAAATCATTTGGTGTATTTGGGCATTCTGTTAATGGTCGTCCATTCATAATTGCCTCTACCTCACAGAATAAGGTTTGAAGCGACTCATCATTTAGTTGAATATGTTGTTCCTTTAGTAATGAGTAGAGAATCTTCCGGACACTCCGAATCAGTCGTTCCTTTTTTTTTTTAGGACAGTGACAGAAACTTGGTTTAAGCCAAACATATACACAACGTCGCCATATTGATGGATATACGTGTATACAGGGAGATAGAACACCAGGTGCTGGCAAATAGGTCGGAGGAGGGCTATGCATCTATGTGAACGACCGATGGTGCTCGAATATTTAAATCTACAGACAGTATTGTTCACGGAATACAGAGTTCCCTAAGACCTTACTATTTGCCAAGGGAAATTCCCAACCTATTCATCACGGCACTGTATATCACCACGGATGCTAACGTGACAAATTCATCTGCCTACCTTAATGATCTTATAAGAGACATGAACAATAATTCGCCAGATGCTGTAAAAATTCCCTTAGGGGATTTCAATGCCCGTTGCGAATTAAAAAGTGTAGTTCCTCATTTTCATCAATATGTGGACAAGCCCACAAGGATTGGGAACATCCTCGATAAATGTTAAGGAAATCTTCTTTATGCCTATAAATGTGTCATCAGACCTGAGCTGGGAACCTCAGATCACAAAACATTACTGTTGTTGCCACAATATGTGCAAAGGGTAAAAAATGTTAAGACCACAATTAGAAAAAATAAAATTTGGTCACAGGATAACACTGATAAACTTAGAGCATGCTTTGAATCTACGAATTTGAATGTATTCATGGATAATGCAAGCTTAAATGAAGCAACAGAGGCTATTACCGGTTATTTTAATTTCTGCACAATGATGGGGATCAAGAAAACAAAGGGGAAAATATTTCCTAACAATAAGCCGTGGTTAAATGGAAATGTCAAAAAGTTGGTGCAAAGAAAGTATAAGTGTGACAATGATCAAGAAAAGAAGCTAATACGGAGAGAACTAAAAAAGGATATTAACTGTTGTAAGAGGGAATATGCAAAAAAGTGGAGGAGAGACTTAAATCAAGCAACAGCAAACAAGTATGGGAAAATGTGAGACAGATGACAGGATATGACAAAAATTCTGTTTGTAGTGTGAAACCAGAAGATGCTCATAAGATGGCAAATGAACTGAATTCCTTTTACTTGTGTTTCGATAACCAAGATTGTAGTGATGTTCGACAGTTAGTGGAGTCCAACATTAGGGATAATATTTCTGAAGTGGAGACGCCATTAATTAACAAAGCAGATGTACAATTAGTTTTTTAAGAAAATCAATCTTCGTAAAGCAGGGGTTCAGGTAAAGTAGTTGGAAACGAAATGAACTATCTGATGTATTTATGCAATAGTACAACTGGTCGCTTAGAACCAACCAAAGCCCAATATTATGGAAACAGTCACAAATACATCCTCTTCCTAAGAAAAACAGCCCTACATGCTTAAATGATTATAAACCTATAGCGCTCACAGGAATACCGATAAAATGTCTGGAAAAGGTGTAAAAATGTTATTCTTGCAGACTCTACCGATAAATTAGACTGTTGCCAATTTGCATATCGCTATAAGAGAGGAGTTGATGATGCTGTCTATTTCTTATTGCATAACATTCTGGATAACATAGATAACCAAATTCCTATGCTAGAATTTTTTTTTTTACTTCCCCTCTGCTTTTAATACTATACAACCACATATTTTAAAGAAAAAGATGTGTGTTTTAGGAGTTAATCCATCTGTTATTTTATGGATTAATAATGTTTTAAAGGACCGAGAGCAATTGTATATCAGAAAACCTTAAATGTAATACAGGAGCACCTCAAGGTTGTCTTTTATCCCCAAATTTATTTTCCTTTTATACTGATGATTTTAAATGTTCTATAGATGCTGGCTCTACAACAAGATATTTTACTATTAAATATGCAGATGCCACTTGCTTAGTTGGTCTTGTTAAAAGTAATGCTGATAGTGTCTACCATGATAATGTTAAACATTTTACAACCTGGTGCTCAAATAACCAACTAATACTAATACAGACTCCAACCATCCACTGCACTAATATCTTAAGTTTAGTAGAACAGGCTGCATAATCTATCCGTGGTGGAACACAGAAAGGAATTAGGAAATCGTTTCTGCCATCTGCCATCAGAAACTACAACGCATCGTGGAAGAGGTAAATTAAATTTAATGTTGAATTAATGTTGGCTGTTTACATTTTAAAATGGTTTTAATTTTTCAATCAAAATTTTATCTTTATAATATTTTAATGTCTCAACCTCAGTACTTTTAACTATTTTTACCAACTTTGGATATTTTAAAAGTTTTTGGGTTATAAAACTTCTGAACACCTTTATGACGGGTTTGTATTTTTTTTATGCTTATGTATGTTGTATATCACTTTTTAAAACTTTTTTTGAATGTTGTGTTATAAATTTTTAAATATTTTTAGACAATGTTCTACATGTACACTCCAAAGTTTCGAACATGTTTTTATCTGCGTCTTTGTCCAATAAATCGAAATTGAATTATACATATACATGTATTAAGATAGAGGTCGAAACGCTGCTGGTACTAACAGTCTTATTAGCTTGTATATGAAATATCACAGATATTGGAAAAACCAAACATCAGAAAGCAGAAAGAACACTTGTCAAGTATATAACAATAAATAATATAGATACGGCTAAGTGTGGGTCATTTTTAAATTTAGAAAAATATTAAAAACATAAAAATGTATGTTAATGATGGTATTTTATGACAAATAATAAAGATATGTGTGTTCATAAGATAACAAGATACAGAAGAAATCATTAAAAATAGAAAAATTGATTAAAATTGAGAACACAAATCAATGGGCAATAAACAAATCAAAGATTGTGTTAATTCACCACAATCAACGTTTTATTTTATTTTATTTTTTTAATAATAATAATTGAGTGTACCTGTGCTGCGTATTACGATACTATCAACGTTCAGAATTCCATCAGAGTTGTTTCCAATTCTAATCAGTTCCTGGGTTAACATTTCCAAAAATTGATCATAGAAAGAAGTGTCTGTGTTTAACAAGTAGAAGTTGACATCAGCAATGATACTGCCAGGAGAGAAGCTACGTACTTGAATTGTTACGTTCAACGACAAACTCTCGCTCAACTGGAAGATAAGACATTGCAAAAACATACTTGGAATTCAGTGCAGGCACTTGTTTCACGCATGCTTTAAAATAACTGTACTTTTTATAGGATATTATGGGAGTTAAACACTCGGACCTCTGGTACTACTAAAATCAATTTCCATGTTAAGATCTGACCTCTGTTATTTTAGTAATATTATTGGAAATAATAAATATAATAAACAAAATAAAATTATTATATTTATTTTCTCAAATAAAGGTGCGGGGCGAAGCCAATGAGGAACAAGTTTCCTATACAGCAAAATAAACTTTTCCAAGATCAGCGGAGAAAAATCGTTGTGTCAATGGGCGTAGGTACACCCCAATAGGTGCCGCTATGCCCGCGTAGTAATTTCAATCTATTGCATTTCCTCGTGTGGATATACAACCGGAGCCCGTTTTACGGATTGTAATTACCTCTCTCTGTGCACCGATAACTCCTTTAAAAAATTTTACCGCCTGCCACCCCTTCCTTCTCCATTACACGAGGGCGCTATGGCACCCTGTCGCTTGGCTTATTGGCCACTTTTTAAGAATTTTTAATATGGAATTTCATCAAAGGGACCGATCGTGTGCGACGGGCTATGGCACCCTGCCGTTTGGCTTGGTGGCCACTTTTTAAGAATTTTTACTACAGAAATTCATTTAGGGGACCGATCGTGTGGGACGGTCCCTTTGCTTTTTGTTGTAATAAATCACCACCGAATCACACTATATCAGATTATGTCATAAAGATATGAATTTTAAAGATATGAATTTGCGTCAGAAAAATATCATAGGAGTTTTTTTTTTTGCCCTACCTGACGTATTATCGTACCGAATACTCAGAACGTCCCCAAATACTAGCGAAAAAAATCGCAAGTGATTCAGGTGGGAATGGAACCCACGACCTACAGGTATCTAGTCTCATGTCTTAACCACTAGACCATCGAGCTTGCGCTTGTTGACTAGTGATGCATCCGATTCCCTAGTATCAGTGGGTACTGCAAAGTGCTATAGATATGAATTTGCGTTAGGAAAACATCCAAGGAGTGATGTTTTGCTGTACCTGACGTATTATCGTACTGAATACTCAGTACGTTCCCAAATACTAGTGAAAGATTATCAGATTATGTGTTACTTTATTGTGTACAGTGTATTGAGAGTGGTGATCGAGAGAGGCGGGTCCACATATTTAATTATTGGACCAGTAGACACAAATAAGCAACCGAAAATATGAAACATGAATTGAAAAATAAATAATAATAACAAAATGACAATAGCATACAATCACACACAAACAAAACACCTCGCAAATTTGAGACAGTTGAAAAGTTACTAAAACAGAGTTGATGTGAAATTCGATGTAAAGGAGCAATATAAATGGAATAATAATTTTTAAAAAAAATCTCTTTTGTAAAACTCAAGAAAGTTGTTCAGAATACAGTTAAGGAGCTTTTGAATTCGACATTTTAACCATCAAACATTAATATTACAGATATTGTGATTTAAATATTCAGTTGTATTCAATAGAAATGTACTTACATAGTTAGTGATATTAGACGCTTCTTTTTTGAAAGCCGTAGATGAAGGGTCATAAAGATCGTCTTCAAAGTCACGGTTAAAAGTTAAAGAAACAGGAAATACTAAAATACCTGAGCAAAAACAAACTTAGATCAATATATACTAACCAACTACTTTTTAAATTATTAACTGATTACTTTGCTTAATCCTGTTAAAAAAATAAACAGGCCGGCAATTATTTTATTCTTTATTCAAACATTATTTATGGAGGGTATCCCTTCCAACTGGACCAAGAAGGCAAGCTGATATTCAGGGGCCCTCTATTTAAAATATTAAACACTTAAAAATAATTGTTTAAATAATTAGATAAATACAATAGGTGCAAGATGAAAAAACCAACACTCATAAAATGCACAAAAACACACACAAAAATATTTAGGAGTATCCATAAATTCATAGGGAAAGAATGAACGCACCCCGACGGCCCCCCTCCCCCCTCTCGGCCTGGCATATGAATTTGTAAGAGCCAAAAACAGCACCTAACAGAACAAATTAATTCTTGCTTTCTAGCGCGTATCATTCAATGTTTCCTGTGCGAGTTCAGCGCGTGATGTAGCCTAAGTAGTGAACCGGCGAACGCTTGCATTCATTTTACTGTAACATGAGAATTTTGAGGGAAGCAAAATTATAACTGCAAACCTAATTATATTTACATGATGAGAATCCACTAATCATAAGCTTTCCATTCATATATTTCATGAAGTAAAAAGAGCAATAGAAAGGGTCTAACTTATCAAACAAACACCAGGCACACTCCAGTCTTCGCATCAGTCGCCGGAGAAAAATGATAATACATACTCTACGCTGAAACAAGCGCCTGTATACAATACAGTCGATGGTGTTTGGAAGGCTTAATTCTATTGGTTTCCAAAAGTGACAGAGCTATTATATTGACTAATCACAACCGTTTTTACAACAAGTATGGTAAAAAGAATAAAGATCAACTTACAGAGAGAAAGAAACCGATTGGTCAAATACTTTGCGAGTTATTCTGATTAGAATTTGGTAACATGAGCCGCGAAAGGTAAAAAATCTGCTTTCTACGCTGGAAATCCAAAAGTGACAGGATAAAACATAAATCTATCCCGTTTCATTTAATCTCATTAGAAAGATGAAAGATAGATCTTTTATTTAAAAAAAAGGAGGAAATTGATCTGATCAGCAGTTCCAAAGTTATGGTAGAAAAGGCTGTAAAAAAAGGTTGTTTTCAGGGGTTTTTTTTAGAGCAGTTTTATCAATTGATACCAGCGCGCTACTAAAGAGCGCGTACAAATTAATATGGACCCCACCAAATTTCTCAAAAAAAAAAAAAAAAAAAAAATAGAGATAAAAAGAAAATTATATTCACAATTGAAGTCTGGCCATCTAGGCGTGCCATAGTAATGCATTTTCTTATCTCAGTCTCACAAGGGCAAGAGCATAATATGTGTCTGCAATCGACTGTAGGACATATATTATATCCAGTGGCGGAATAAAGAGTGTGGGGGAGGGGGAGCTGCAGTTCGGAGCCACACTAAATTTGTCAAAATATTTTTTTTAACTGGATATAAAAAGAAAATTCATAATTTTGTCTGTGAAGTGCCATTTCCGGTCATCTAAAGGTGCCATATTCATAAATTTTCTTACCTCAGCCGGCCCCAACCATGGTGGGTCTGAGGTGGTATAGATACGGTGGCCCGTAAGTGTCAAGGCAACATTTTTCGAAATGTCACGGCCACATTTTCGAAATTCACGGCAACAACTTTCGAAACCACACAGCACACTTTAAAAAGTCACGGCATACTTTCAAAATTCACGGCAACAACTTTTGAAATGTCACGTCAAACTTTCAAAATCACAACTTCCGCCGTGGAGACCTAGCCAATGCGTAGGCCAACCCGGTCACATTGGCACTGTAGTCTAGGCCTCATTCTCTTTCACGTTAATCTAGGCTATTGCAGAATATTATCCTGGCCTAGGCCTCTTCTCTCAATACTGAAAAATCCGAACTGAATTCTTATATTTAATAAATAACTTTTATGCAATTACATTACAATACATGGGAAAAGTTAATATCATTTATTATTATTAACTTTCCGTCACCACTTCTTTTAGAATATAGGCCTATGCCACATACATGCCAAGTTTGAGTTTGGCTGTGGATGGAGATTTGCAAAGGAACGAAACAATTTAGGCGTGGGTCGAGGGCGCGCCTAGGGCCCCGGAAATTTTTAGGCCTAGATGCTCTCTGGTGCACTCTGAGCAGATCTCTAGTGCTCAAATTAAATCTTAAAAATGGGGTAATATATACTAACATTTTTTGAAAAATAAAATTCTATAGCTTTATTTCAGTGTTAAAACTTTATTTATTTTTTTCAACAAAATTTTCAAAATACTCAAATACACGTTTGCTGCTTGAAACATCACTGTCCGACATTTTGGATTTGGATGATGCCTCGATGATGATAAGCGCAGCCAAGACCCTATTTTCGC
>NW_022682587.1:1572610-1606684 GCF_011630105.1 Anneissia japonica | reverse complement strand
TTTGTATGGTACTGTATTTTGCTATGCCGTGTGATTACCAGCCCCAACCCCTTTTTTTAAAAACTTAAACAACCACTTCAGCCGAGGGAGCGTGGCTAATGGTGACGACATGACACGCATAATTTCAGCTACGTATTAATTTATTCCTAATTTTCAAGACAAAGAGTGGGCCCTGGTAAACATGAAGTTTAGATTGTTTTAGGCCTCGTTTACGTTAAGCTTGGCATATGCAGAATCTGTTGTAAGACCCTGACCTAGGCACCCTCTCTAGGCCTGGCTACTGAAGAATCCTGTACTGAATATTGATTATTATTTAATAAATAACTTTTATACAATTACAATACAAGACATGAGAAAGGTAATATTTAATTGAATTATTATTTATTAGCTGTCCGTCGCTCTTTCTCTTCTGGAATATACCTGTAGCCATGGAAATAAAAAAAAAAACGATCATAAGTCTAAACTTCATGTTTACCAATGTTTACCAGGGCCCACTCTCTGTCCTGAAGATTAAGAATAAATTAATACGTAGTACAGCTGAAATTATGCGTGTCGTGTCGTCACCATTATAAATAACCACGCTCCCTCGGCTAAAGTGGTTGTTTTAGTTTAAAAAAGAAGGGGTATTCACACGGCATAGCAAAATACAGTACCGTACAAACCGTAAGACAAAATAATAAGTTAGCTTGTCTATGTCCCTGTTTATTGTTTTTATCATATTTATTGTTTCATTGCTTTTAAACAAGATGGCCATGTCTATAATATGTCTATATTCCAGAAGAAAACGGTGACGGAAATTTAAATAATTAATGATATCATGTCATATCATATTATACATGTCTGTATTGTAATGTAAATGCATAAAACTTACTTAATAAATAATAATTCAGTACAGGATTCTTCAGTAGCCAGGCATAGAGAGAAGGGGCCTAGGCCAGGGTCATATTTTGCATAGGCCTAGCTTAACGTGAAATGAGGCATAGACTACAATGTGACAGGGTAGCTGGACTGGGCATTGGCTAGGTCTCCTAGTCCGACTTATGTAGCCCAGGCTGAAGTGGTTTTATTTAGCAACTCCCATGTTCCCACCGGTGGCCAAAAGTTTTAACAATTTTAATTTCTATCACTTCCGCCGTGAGACAATCACTTCCGCCGTGAACCTCACAGCGGAATTTGTAATTTCCATGGCGGAAGTTGTGATTTTGAAAGTTTGACGTGACATTTTAAAATTTGTTACCGTGAATTTTGAAAGTGTGCCGTTAGTTTTTAAAGTGCAGTGATTTTTTAAAGTGTGCAGTGGTTTTTAAAAGTGTGCGGTGAATTTTGAAAGTATGCCGTGACATTTCGAAAGTTGTTGCCGTGACACTTATGGGCCACCGTATATAGACTCTCTAACTGTGAAAGTCCCTCGCTGGCCTCAATTTTCTGGATGCATATTATATCATTTATTCGTCGTTAAAAAAAAAAATTAGAATAACAATGAACACCTAAAAATCCCACAATGGAATTGGTGACCGGGACACAAAAAGGGCCCCCAGTTTCAGAAATACACAGGGCCTCCGGCCCCATCGTTACGCCACTGAATGTGCGGTCAGTTTATCAATAAATTCGGACGTACCAGCTAAGGTTACTAATATGGTTTTTCCAATTGAGCTTATTGTCAAGACAACCACCGAGATGTTTGCACATTTTTCAAAGACTTGCCTGCATGATTTACATCAATTGGTTCTTTAAGCCGCAAATAATAACGAATGCTGGCGGGAGTTAAGTTATTTACCTTTTACAAGCAATAGGACTCTGTTTGAATGCTTTTGTGTTGCACTATAATCTCCAGCTCCAAATCCTCCGCAATAGTAATATCCTTGATTATCAACTGTTATCCTAATTGTTATATTATGTAGATTTGTTGTTGATACAATCGGACTATTGTCCTTATACCACTTCCAGTTACTTGAATTGCTCGATGAGCAAGTAAGACTGACAGTATCTTGAATGTTAGCCTCTGCTCTCTTTGGTGAAACTGTAAATACTGGGGGTTCTGGAGAATTAACAAATCAAACAAATCAACGTATGTTGTATAGAGAAACTAAAAAATAAGAATAACAAAACATGATTAATGCATATTCCCAACGGATGCATGTAGTTTAGGCCGTTGCAACATAAAATCATATTAAATATAATTAATAACATTTTCATAAATAATGTGTCTGTGAAAATATTTTGATTAAGGAGCTTTAAAATTATATATAATGATTTACTTACTCGGTTTAATTTCGCAGAAGAATCCTTTAAACAATGTTTGACATAAACATTTAAAACCTGTATTTTTAGGCAGACAAATACCACCATTTTGACAATTATTATTATTATTGCAAGCATCTATTAAAAATGAAACGAAAGAAATGGTCAAATAGTACAAATATTTTACATACCAGATATAAAACCATTATTACGATCAACAACAAGCAAGCTTTATAACAAATAAACAATGGATAAAATTATATTCAATAATTATATTTTTTTTTTTATTTACTAAAAGCCTTATACAGAATATCAAATTTTATTTGACAGAAATAAAGTGACATGCCTAAATATGCCATCATAATCATAGGAACATCAATAATATGAATATGCATTGCCCATATTCATGATGTTCCTATGATTATGACATCACATCATAATCATAGGAACATCATGAATATGGACAATACAACAGTTTTCTGTGAACAAAAAATTCATAATCTGGACAAAAATTAAAATACATTAAAGTAATGTCATATGTTTTGTTTACACCCACCAATGACCAACACCATAAACGAGCACGTGTCAACATTTCCAGATTTATCAGTAGCAGTATAAATAACAGTATGTTCACCGAGTTCCCAAGTATCATCGGGTGAAGCAGAAGCATTCAGTGTCACTGTCTGATCAGAGTTATCCTCTGGTTTTGGAATAATCCAATTTACATTCTTTTTAATATCACTAATAACATCGTCAGGACATACAAGATTTGGTTTTTCAGTATCTGAAAAGAAGGAAATAAATAAATATTTCAAAACTGTTTTTAATTGGCATACGGACAGCTGTCTCTTATACACATCTAGATGTGTATAAGAGACAGTTGTTTACTATCGGAACGGCATGTATTCTGTCTCTTATACACATCTAGATGTGTATAAGAGACAGTCCATGTAGACATCTAAAGCCGGTTACTCACTGCGTGCGACGGCAACGTGATGAAGAATGCACGCAAAGACGTGGACCCAACCGATCGTCTTTTTAATAAGGATCCGTTCAGATTGCCACTGAAAATCAGCAGGCGGCGTTGCGTCATCTGTCGCTCACTGGAAGCAAATGTGGATTCGTACGATGCAGTGAGTGTCCGGCTTTAGAGATTTGTTTAAGCCTATTTTTTAAAGTTTGTTCGTTTGTATTTATACACACTATATACAATATTTATAGGCTACATTATTTTTTTTTCGAAATGGTTTCCCTTCAGACTATAATATGGTGAAATTGTTTTCACCGAGTTTAACCAATATAATATTTGTTTTATTTTGTTAAGGCAATCATTGACCATTTCTTTTTTGCTTTTTCATTTTTAATTAAGAAATCACAGCTTATTAAACTCTTTAATTCCAATAAAAACATAACCCAAAGACATTGTTTCCCAAATCCGAGTCTGTACTTAACTTTACTTTTATAGATACAGAATGTAAAAATAGATAGAATTTTATTTTTTCGTTCAGCATAGCATCCTTGGACAATTTTATTCCATTCTATTTTTTCATTTATATCAAAATTACCTCTTTTTAACATACGATAAAGTTTTACCCAACAAAATTCTATATCCTTACATTTGAATAACATATGTTCTTCATCCTCCTGTATATTGCAAAACTCACAAAGATTGTTGTTCGATATATTCCACAGTTTAAGTCTAGATCGTGTAGGTAAGATTCTGTGTATTAATTTATAGTTGAAATGAGCAATTTTCTTTATATGCATCATTGAATTCACTTTGTTTTTCCAACACAGTGGCCAGTCGATTGTGTTGATTTGTAAGGCAGTTTCCCATTTACTTTGAGCTTTTGGTACACTATATTTATCATTATTGAATGATAAGTAAAAATCTTTAACTTTTTTTTTTTTTTATAAATGTGTCGTTGGATTGACATTCTTTTTCACCATGTATTACAGAAACAAATTGGTTTACAATAATTTCTTTCCATATTTTCGGAATTGCATTAATTAATGCCACATATTCTATTAGTGCATTTGGCGTTTTTGACAATTTTGGAATTATCTCATCAATCTTTATTAGTCGGGTAATTACAATTATATCATTTATGGTTTTAAAATTTGATTCTACCCATGTTTTACAAAGAAATAGGTTTTCCGTTTAACTGAATAAATTTATTTTCCCAAAGCCTTTGCTTTTTTACTTCACAGATACATTGTGGGTGCGAAGCATGTGTATTATTGTATTTGACACATACATAAAGCATATTCCTATAAAATGTAGGCAACTCTTTTAATGAACTATGCTTTTCGAAGTTCATATCTGTCATACATAATGTATGTGTTACAAGAAACATGTAAAAGCATGGAATATATTTCCATTTACCTGGGTCAGACCTTATTAAGCGTTTTACCCAACTTAATTTAAGGGAATTGATTACAGTGTTGAGATTTTTTTAGGCCTCCTTTCATAATATCTTGTATAATTATATCTCGTTTTATTTTTGTTTTTTCCCACTCCATAAGAAGTTATACAAAATGTTATTAATCTTAGGGATAAAGATTTTGGGAATATCTGTATAATTGTAATTTTCCCAAAAAAGGACAAATTTCTTTTTTCCCATGTTTTTAAAACGTGCTCTAAATTAGAAACTTATTTTCCCCTTTTTTTGCAAGTTTATCGTATCCTTTATATATTCCAAAAAATATTTATAGGTTCTTGAACGAACGAGATGTCACAAGCATTACCTTTCTTATTTTTATTACTTCCAATCCACACACCTTTCGTTTTATTTTTATTCAGTTTCAAATCTGACACTTCACAAAACAATTCAATTTCTTTAATGAAACTAACTATGCTATTTTCATCCTTTGCAAAAATCACAGTATCATCGGCAATTTGTGCTATTTTAACAGTATTCAGAACCTCGTTTGAAGACGGCAGTTTAACGTCTTTACACAGAGGATTGTTTCTTATGTTAATTGCCATTAACTCTACAACTAAAACAAATAATAAAGAGGACATGAGACATCCTTGGCGTATCCCGCTATTCATAATAAAACTATCTGATGTCCACCCATTATTAATACAGCAGCTTTCTGTATCGGTGTACCTTACCTCTACCCAATGTATGAATTGTTTTCCAAAGTCAAAATATTTTAGAGACTTCAGCATGAAGTTTCTATCTACAGAGTCGAAGGCCTTTTCGAAGTCAATAAAAATTAAAGCTCCCTCTTTATTATTAGTGTCTGTATATTCAAGTAAGTCCTCGATCAATCTAATGCTTTCACACGCAAATCTACCATGGATATATCCCTTTTGGTCATGGTTAATTACTGTACTTATTACAGATTGCATTCTATTTGCAAGTACGTGAGCGGCTATTTTGTAATCAACATTTAGAAGTGTTATTGGTCTCCAATCGGCTAAATTTTCTCGCTCGCCTTTTTTATACAATAAGGTTATAATACCTCTTGGTTGTGTTGTTGATAATTTACCATTTTCATAACTAAAGTTAAGGGCTTCACACACTGTGCAACTAATTGCATCCCAAAATTTACGGTAAAATTTTACATCTGTACCTGGACTTTTATTTAAACACATTTTAAAAACTGCATTTGTACATTCCTCAAGTGTTAATAGACCTTCGCATTTATTTTTATCTTCGACTGACATTGTGTTGCCGACGGAGCTGTTGATATCTTTGTGGATGTTTGAGTCAGGGATTTCTTTCATTTGATAAAGTTGTTTAAAGAAGTTTACTTGTTCTTTAAGAATTTCATTAGTGTATGTGGTATATTTTCATTGTTTTTTAAAACAGATGTGATGCGTTTCTTTTTCGCATTGTTTTTCTCTAGCCCAATAAAAAACTTTGTGTTTTTTTTTCTCCTTTTTCAATCCACTGTATTCCAGATCTAGTTTGTGCTCCTTTAGCCTCAAATAAGTATATATTGTCTAGGTCGTTTATTTTATTTCTTAATAGTTTATCTCTTTTCTTATCATAGGCAATATCTAATTGCGTTAATTCTACGATTTCTTTATGTAATTTTTCTTTATTTTCATTTTCCCCCCTTTTTTTTTACCATATTTACACGAAAATTCTTTAATCTTTACTTTTAGGAATTCCCAAAGAAATGCTGGATTAAGATTATATCCATTTTCTATTGTGTTTTCTATTACTTTTAAAATATTAAAGGTATATTCCTCCTCATTTAAAAAGCTACTATTTAGCTTCCAAATTCCGGGCCCTCTTTTTTCTTCATCATTTAAAATTCTAAGTGATATGGCTTCATGGTCTGAAAAAATAGACGGTCTTATATCGGTGTTTATTGCTTCACCATTTTTGTATAGGGAGTTAGATATGCACCAAAAATCCAACATTTTGTACGTATTTTTTCTTCTCCATGTAAATTGTGTTTGCTTTTATTGCATTTCCTCCAAATATCGGAAAGATTATGTTTGGTCATGCAATTTTTTAGCATCAGTGGGGATTTGTCATAACTGAGGTTTATACTGTTTCTCTGATCAAGTTTATATTATAATATACTATTATTCATATCACAACCCATTAACGTGTACTCATCTTTACCATTGCAAAGGATGTTAATTTTATTTTCTAGTTTCTTAAAAAATATACAGATACAGAACATTGTTTGACTTCATTTTTTATATATACAAATCTGTCTATGCAGCAACTCTATATTTATTTGGACAGATACAGAACTTTGTTTGACTTCTTATTTTATATATACAAATCTGTCTATGCAGCAACTCTGATTTAGATATATATATGTATATATATATATATATATATATATATATATATAGATGTGTATAAGAGACAGTATATATACTGGGACTATCACGAGTGACAGAAAAAGGTTGACGCATTGCTGGAACATAAATATATTTTAAATAATGGTAATCAAAAAGAGCGCTTAATATAATATAATACACCTGTCTCGTGTGACATATAAATGTATATAAAGAAGTAATCGCTGACAAAGCCTATTTCGTTCAGTTCCTTTACATTCGACTTAAGGTAAAGGATCCAACGTATTTCAGCACACCGTCTTTCCTTAAGGGATCCGTAGTTAGACCCTATAATGATGAACCTCAAATCCTTAATAGAAAAACCTTTAAGTTATTCCTGACAGATATTTTTTAAATTGTTGTTTCTTAAACGGGGTTTATACCCTGTCTCACATACATAGTTATATTGTAAATTTGGTACATAGGGCGCAATATTACTATATACGACAATGGAGGCATGGCAATAAAGTGGCGGAGGGCAGAGGGTGGAGGGTGGATGGTGATGTCGGTACCAGGAACTTTGAACCTGTTGGATATGGTAATGATAGTGAATAGTTGGCATCGTCTGCTGTTACAAGCCATATTGCCGTGAGTAAGATTAGCCGAGGGTAACTTTGAGGAAGTGAGGAGGGATTTAAGATTGGGTGTTGACGTTGAGCTAGAATAGGAGGATGAAGGTATATTGGAGTCTTTCTGATGAGTCTAGTAGTCGTTCTGGAATGAGTTACCAAGCGATTTGATGAGGGGGCTTTGTTCAAATACCTTAGGTATACGGGTATCGGTGACAGGTCTATGTGTGTAAGACAAAATGTCTGAGCGAGATTTAGCAGATGATTTTAATATGGCAGATATTATTAGTTTGAGATAATGACAATTCAAGAAATTAGCTGTGAGGCGAGAGAGCTATTGTTGATAGTCCGCCGGGTCCCAACAGGTTCGCTTGAGTCTGGAAAATTGACTGTACACGATAGACCGTTTAAGAGTGATAGGAAGGTAGCTGTAGAAATCAAAGTATTGGTGATTGTCGGTAGGTTTGTAATATTGATGTAGATATATTGCCTCCGTTCATGCCAACTAATACATCAATAAATGGGATAGCCTCATTGGAATAATCAACAGTGAACTAAATACTATGATGATAATTATTGATGATAGATATAAAAAAATATAAACTTATTCTTACATTGTTTCCAAATATAGAATATATTATCAATATAGCGTGAGTAATGAGAGGGCTTAAATTGTAGGTTAGATAGTAATTTATGCTCTAATTCCGCCATAAAAACGTTCGCATAGCAAGGGGCATTTTGGTTCCCATCGCTGCACCGGTAGTTTCCTCAACGAAAAAAAAAATTGACCCCTTGCAATCTGCTTACAGAAAATTTTACAGCACTAAAACGGCAATAGTTAAATTCACAATGATATTATTGCTGATCTTGATAGGGGTTGTTTAATCCTTGTTATCTTCATTGATCTCAGTGTCGCTTTTGACACTATCGGCCATCCCATTCTTATTCATAGAATATCATCTGTTGGCATCGATGGAACAGGTCATGGTTTAAATCATATCTCACCTCTAGGAAACAACAGGTTCGCATTTGATGTAGTTCCGCGGCTTGTACCGATATAATCTGTGGTGGCCCCCCAGGGGTTTATATTCGGATCAATATTATTTGTATTGTGTGTTGGCCCACTGAGTAAACTTATTAGTAGTCACAGTATCATGCATACGCCGATGATACTTAACTGTATATTAGCCTTCAATTAAGCTTTGGTCCGAGGCAAAATATATAAATGAAGCATGTCTTAGAGATCGCAAAATATTATGCTCTGCTTCAATCCTGACAAGACTGAAGTACTTTGTATTCATTCCATATAGGCATACCTTTCAACATCGCCTCCAATCAATAGCATTACGATTGAAGCCGAGATTAATGTTCTTCTATCATCAGAAATTTGCAATATTGGAGTTGTTTTTTACTCTATTATGACGATAGGGAAACACATATTCAACATCTGCATGTCCGTTACGTATCACCTCTGTAACATCAGGCACATTAAAAGGAAACTCGCAAAATGATTTTTTTTTTTTTGTTCTAGAGGGAATATTTGATATGCCAATAATAATAGAATCAACCTTAAAATCGTTTTTTGGCTATTTTTATGAAGTTATAGGACATTATATACGATTTTACCGTGACGTCACTGGCGAAAAATGTAACAAAAGATCGTATAAATATAGTGCCGAGTAGGGTATCCGCCGCGTACGATCTTTGTGTGCATGCTGTAACCATGGCTGTAACTCGTTTGTTGACAACAGCTGATGCATATTAAGTCATAAGCCTATGCATAATCTAGACATCATCGGTCTCAAGAAGATTGCAATGGCCGAACATAAGCCAAGGGTGTTTTTTTTTCGTTCAAAGCAGAAAGACATAATAAAGATAACGTTAAAATCGAAGAAGCACATAATTACCATTCAAAAGTTGATGAGGAGCAAAGGTGGAAAGTAGGCTCGATAATTTAAACGGGTGCGCTTGTGGCCAATGTCAGCTAATGCTATACGAACGATCGAAGAATGCCTGTGTTGTAAGGAAGCAGATGTTTGGAATATACTGAAAACTGAACTTCTTTTGTATTTCGAGCGACAAGATTACTGTAATTTTAGAAATTAGCTTGGTAATCATGTGCTTCTTCGATTTCCACGTCAAATCTGACATTAGCGAACCCGAGACAAGCGTTTTTAGGGTCAGACAAGAATTAGGGACCATTTATCACTGGACCAGCGCTTTTAGAATAAGCTACTTTACCATGTACATGTAATAATATATATTTATACTAATAATTCCGATTCTTGAAAACACGCAGCATATTTAATTAACAAATTGTCGGCGCACAAAGGGATATCAAACAGAAGATGAGCGACTACGGCTTAGTTGAGTTGGACGACATGAGATGTTATGACTTTAAGACAAATAATTACTTTCGAGTACGAATAACAGCAGCCAATTAGGCCGAATTCAAAGAAAGCCTAGCCTACTTTTTTCATCTCAAACATTTGACAGTCTCTCAGATTCTCTATAAAGGGGATTCATCACTTCGTCCTATGCTCACAGTTATTATAAGCCCTTTCGTTAAAAGGTAAGCAATATTATTTATTTGCAATAAATAAAGAGGATGTGCCAGGCTATAAAATATCCCCGCGACAAATTTTAGGCCTAGTAATCCACTGACGCATAAAAAAAAAATATTGATGTGGGTAAAACACATTCCTCCGTGGTTGACGTATTGATTATGCATAGGACATGCTAACTGCATCAGCGTTGTCAACAAAAGAGTTACATCCATGTTTACAGCATGCACGCAAAGATCGTACGCGGCGGATACCCTACGCGGCGTTATTTACACGATCTTTTGTTACTTTTTTCGCCAGTGATGTCAGGGTAAACTCGTATAATGGCCTGTAACTTCATTTTTTAAAAATGCCAAAAAACGATTTTAAGGTTGATTCTATTATTAATAGCATATCAAAAATCCTCTCTATAACAAAAAATCATTTTGCTGGTTCTCTTTTAAAAGGTTCCTGACTAATGACGCTCTTCTTAGATTAGTGCATGCTCTCATTACATCTCGGTTGGATTGCTGCAATGCTGTTCTATGTGGTATTCCTGCTAGTCGGTTGAGAAGATTGTAGCAACGCCTTAACACTGCATCCGGAATATCTAGACATGAGCACATGCACCTATCCTCAATTGACTACACTGGTTGAAGGTAAAGGTAGGAGAATAACCCATAACTTGCAGCTTCACTGTGCTGAATGGCGTATGGGCGTGGTCCGTGACTACATAGCAGCCGTAAAGAGGCGCTTCTTGGTATATACATGTTCACATCATTCCACAAGGACAGGGGCTGAAATGAACCAATACATCGGGGTAACCCCCCTACCTCCGAAAGATGCAATGGGTTCTTTAAAGTGCACACGAGCCAGATGTATACACAGGACCTCCATTTTAAGTCCTTATTCGATAAGACATGGTTCTACCAACCGAACCATGGGCGAGGAGCGGCTGGAACCAGCGCCGATGTTTAGGCTGTAGCTAGCGGCGCCCCTGCCTTACCGCTCGGCCACATGACTCGACTCGTTACCGATAAACAAGCGCATCTCATTTAAGATTTTACTCCTCACACACAATTATTCTATCAACCATAATGCTCCTCAATATGTTGTTCAAATTCTGAAGTCTAGTTCTGCAACCTGTTCTCGGTCTCTGAGATCAACCACTGACACATCTATACTATCAGTTCCCGCATCACGTTTCAAGACCTACGGCGACAGGGCATTCACTGTAGCTGCCCCAAAGTTGTGGAATTCATTACCGGCTGATCTTCGTAAGGCACCTTCACTCATTGTATTTACAAAGATTATCTCTTCAATCTTAGTTAACATTCTCATGGTTAATAATTCTCATTTATTAGTTAATCTCAGTAGTTAAATTTCTGTAGTTCAGTAGTAATAGACCCTGGAAAATAGCACCTCCTTATTTAAGGTGGCGCCGCAAACTCAGCAGTGCACGGCCACGGTATGGAAGCTATAGGCTTATCTTCGGTGGAAGCGACCAGAGCCCAGAAAAACTGACGCCGAGGTACCTGCGTGTAAACGGTAGTGATGGCGACGCTACTGCAAAATCGAGAGTGCGCATTTTCCCGCCTCTTCGCGTTCGCGCCTGTTCATTTATTAATTTTTGTTTTGTTTTATGTGGCTTAAAAAGCGCCTTGAGGCATTTTTTCTGTGAAAGGAACTATATAAATATATGACCACCGACCATTGAGGTAATAAGTGCCATTAAAAATAAAGTCGATTATACTGCAAATGTCCTTAGCTGGTAATTTGGAAATGTGGTCCGTGAGAAATCTTTCGCAAGCAGTTATCCCTTCGCCATGGGATTATTAGTGTAAAGCGAGCATACGTCCATGGTTACGAGTAAAGCATCATCGTCAAAGTGGGATATTTCTTTTAATTTGTTAAGGAAGTGCGTAGTGTCCTTTGTGTAACTAGGTATATTATTAGGAAGAGTGTTCAGAATAAAATCAGTAAAGCGTAATACTGCTTATGTGAGTGTTCCTATATCTGAAATTATAGGTTTGCCTGGTGGTGTGATGTTTAGTGACTTCGCTAGGTCGTAAATGAATATATTAAAATATAAACTAGTTTGTCTTAACAATGCTTTACTAACGCCTAATTATAACTGAGAGATATTAATCCTTCACATAATTGAATACAGCTAAGCCATTACCTGTAAAATACTTATTAATTTTTATAGGCTAAGTCAAAATCAATACTATGTCACAACTCTTGTTGGCATATTGGCAGAAGACACTTCAAGTAACTATTATAAATATTCGGTTAATTGAAAAAAATATATTTTATTACTCTACATTGTAAATAAAATGCAGAAAATTATGTAGACAAAAATAGTTCAAATGCGTTTTTTTTTTTAGCTCAATACAAACTGGAAAAATATTCATAGACAACTATTAAATACATTATTACCTTTGACAATGACGTTAAAAGAACACTCAGCTGTATTTCCAGAAATATCCTGTGCTTTATACTCGACAGTTGTAACTCCAATTGGAAAGACATATCCTGGTGAATGCGTTGACATTATTTTAAAATCTCTTGAGTTGTCTTCAACTTGAATCACCCACGTTACAATGGCATTTGCGCTTCTGGTATCAGTTTCAGTAGAGAGCGTCGATGGACATACAAGAATTGGATCTTCCATATCTATGACCAGACAAATATTGGATTAAGTTTCAGGTATTATCAGCCTATACAATCTAAAAAAAAAAACACATTTTTTTAAATAACAAATTAAAGGATCTTACCAATAACATTAATTTCAATTAAGCATGAATCTGTATTGTTAGATCCATCTGTAGCCGTGTACATCACCTTAGTTAAACCAATACTAAATAAAGTATAAGGTTCGAAGTTCGAATTTAGCGTCGGATTAGTACCACTGTTGTCATAAGTTTTCGGTAAATCCCATGAAACGTTGGCAGTTGGTGAATTTCTATCAGTAGAAACTGTCACATTTGGCACGCAATTTATAACCGGTTTTATGTTATCTGTCGGACAAACAAAAGAGAAATTATACTATATAATAACTATATTTAGTATCTGAATACAGCAATGTGGCGATTTGTTTTTGATAAACACAACAATTACCAAAACTATAATTATCACTGTAGACTTAAATACAAATTCAATCATCAGGAGACTACCAAAATCATACCTATTACTACGACTTCAAACGAGCATATTCCTTTATTTCCAGCAGCATCAGTTGCTGTGTACATAACTACTGTCGTACCAATCTCAAAGGCATGTGACTGGTTGTAGTTCAGGGTCATGCTGATCACACCCACATTATCAGTTGCATCTTCCAATGTCCAGTTAATTATGGATGTAGAACTATCGATATCCACGTAGGTGGTCATGTTAGTGATGTTGCAATTAAATATAGGTTGCTCATTATCTTAAATAATAATTGTAATAAACGAAATATAAGTCATAGGTCAATCTTATTTGAAATATAGTTTATGGGCATAATATTCATGAAACATTGTATAGTTCAAGAACAATTAAAAGATGTTATAGAATGGGAAACATTTATACAATTTACCTTCAACGAAGATTGTAAAAGAACATTCGGCCATGTTGCCATCTTCATCTGTTGCAGTATACGTAACTTTATGATTGCCTACATTAAAACTATCACCAGAGTATGCTGTCTGAGCAACAATAACATGTCCAGCGTTATCAACGGCAGTTGGTTCTGTCCATGTCACGTTGGTATATGAAAGGCCTGGATAGGTATCTGTCTGTATATCCGTTAAACACTTTGTAAACCTAGGCATCTCCGGATCTTAAAAATTAAGCATATATTTAAGAAATTGTCTATTATAAAACAAAAACTATATATTTTATTAGGAAAAATAGGAAAAACTATTTCACTTTATTATTGGATACTCACCTATCACTGTCACATTAAAAGAACACGTCACTGTGTTGCCATATGGATCAATAGCAATTATTCATTCCTCATTTATTATATGTTTTTTATTTAATATGTCGCCTTAAAATCCTTATATTACTTACTTGTTTTAATGATGAACGAACGAACATCACCATTCGATGACACGTATTCGTAAACACATTCGCAAAAAGATCACCAGCCGTTTTGGCCATACAATCCAGTGATCTGATTGGTCGATAGTAGGGTAGTCACCACAACGCTAAATTCAGAATTTGGGGTAGTCGCGAGAGCTATCACAACGCAGATTTAGTCAGTAAGGTTTATGAGCATGCGCAGATGTCTGTAACGCTCCATTAGTGCGTAGTAGATTGGCCGCGTAGTCAAAACGAAAAATCCCTAATAGCTGTGTATACAACGGTAGTCGTTGATATTGGGAAACCTTCTCCAGATGCATAATTTGTTTTTAGGGTAACACTCCCAGAATTGTCTGTTGCAGTTGGAGCAATCCATGTCACGTTTGTGTAGGACAACAGATGTGTAGTATTCGCAAATATGTCTCTTGGACAACCAATAATCACTGGATCTTCAACATCTGTTCGATATATCTTATACTAATTATTGGTATAATAATGGAGATAAGTATAATACCAATAGATTGCAGGTAATGTAAATGCTAATATGCACAAAGACACTTTATTGCTTGTTTCATTTAACACTGTTAGGCTTACTAGTTGTAATATTAAATCTTTAGAAAATACTATGAGACATCTTCTACTTAAATTATGAGTTTTTTTTTTATTGTCTACCGACAACTGAAAGCAAACAGTTAAGTGAGGCAAAAATAAAAATAAAATCGCGCTCCGTCGCATGTCGTTGTCTGTACCGGTGTTTGGTTTTGACTAAGTATACTAACCTTCTACAAGCACTATGAAAGAACAGCTATTGTTGTTTCTGGACACATCTGCTGCTAAATACTCAATCTCGGTAATTCCAATCGGAAATTCTGTTCTTGATTGGTTATATCTTGTACCAGAGCCTGTTACTGTAACTGCATATAAACTGTCACTGTTGTCTGAATATGTAACTTCCCATCCAATAACGGCGGTTGAATTCCCGGAATCAGTTTTCAAATTAAAATCATCTGGACAATTAATTTCAGGATACTCTTCATCTAGAGTTAATTTTTAGAAAACAAAATAACGTGGAGGGTTATTAGTTAGCACAACAATAATTCAAAATATCAAATTAAACTATTGTCCATATTATTAGCATAATAAATATATTCATTGTACTATGAATATATCAATTTATTTTTATTGTTGTTGTTGTTGTTGTTATTGTAATTATTATTGTTATTATTATTATTATTATTATTATTGTTATTATTATTATTATTATTATTATTATTATTATTATTATTATTATTATTATTATTATTATTATTATTATTATTATTATTGACAGTGAATATGTAACTTCCCATCCAAAAACGGCGGTTGAATTCCCGGAATCAGTTTTCAAATCAAAATCTTTTGGACAATTAATTTCAGGATACTCTTCATCTAGGAATAATTTTTAGAAAATAAAATAACACGTAGGATTATTAGTTAGCACAAATTAAATTATTGTCAATATTATTAGCATAATAAATATATGCATTGTACTATGGATATATCAATTTATTATTATTATTATTATTATTATTATTATTATTACTGATAGTGAAAAAGTTACATTTCAGAGTCTTTTGTCTGAGTCCGAGCTTTTTCTGTAGTCAAAACAGCATCATTCAGCTGTTATTATTATTATTATTATTATTATTATTATTATTATTATTATTATTATTATAATTTTCCATTTAGATATAAGTATAATCATAACAATTACAATAATATAATTTAATAATATAATAAACAATGAATGGTTTACCAAAAACTGTCACAGTAAATGTACACAATGCAGTGTTGTCAAACGAATCTTTCGCAACACAAGTAACATTTTCTTCTACAGTTGGCCATATGATATTAAAGTGATCACCAGATTCTCTGGAGCAGTTGAGCGTTACAGGACCTGAGTTATCAGTAACTGTGACATTCCAAAATACAGTGGAATAAGGTTTTCCTAAATCTGTTAAAGCCTTGGTGATGTCTTTGGGACAATGAAACAATGGATTCACGTTATCTTAAAAAAAAATAGAAGTATAGTAAGAAAAAAATAAACTATCATTTTAAATTTATTGGATACGGTCTTGTCGACGTGGAGTGCATATCTTACCAATTACAGTCACATTAAAAGAGCAACTTGCATAATTATTAGATCCATCGGTGGAATTGTAAATCACTACATGTGTACCAATATCGAACCGATTGTTGGGTCCAAAGTTAGATTCAAGAGTCGGACTAATACCACTATTGTCAGATACAGTCGGTAACATCCAGTAAACGATTGCAGTTGCTGAATCTGGATCAGTATAGGCAGTTACATTTATGACACAATCCAAAACAGGAGGTATTAAATCTGTTAAAGAAAACATTATCATCAATGTCTTTTGTTAACTTCATAATCCAAATATCGATAAATACATCTATTTGTAGGCCTACCAAAAGTAAAAACAAACAAACATAAGACAATGTGCAATTAAAAAAAATATATATCATAAAAAAACTCAATCTCACCTAATACAATAACTTCGAAAGAACATGTTCCTACATTTCCAGCAGCGTCTGTTGCTGTATAAGTAACTACTGTAGTACCAATCTCAAACGCATGTGATTGGTTATGAGTCTGAGTTTTGCTGACCACACCCACATTATCAGTTGCATTCTCCAATGTCCAGTTAGCCGTGGAAGTTAAACTATCAAAATCTACTTCTACTGTGACATTTGTTATGTTGCATTTAAACACTGGTCTCTCATTATCTTGTTAGGAAATAAAATTTTAGTGTCTTCTTGAACATCATGTTTAAAAAACATCTAAAAATATCATCACTGGTGACATTTTAAAATGTTAAGATAATTAAAATTTTTGGTATTGAGGTATGGGGCAGCACCTACGAATCGCATTTGAAACCTTTATTACTCACTCAAAAAATGTGTGCCAGATGTATTACTTTTTCTAAATTTAGGGCTCATTCTGTACCTTTATTTAAAAAACTTAACATTTTAGACGTACTTAAGCTTCATAAATTATATATTTTGAATTTTATATCAGACTTATTTAATAACAGATTACCACATAGTTTATCTGATTATTTTGAAAATATTTGTCATGGTTATGCAACAAGGTTTAATTACGAATATAATTTAGCCATATCAAAATGCCGAACTAATTTAGATAAATTTAGAATTTCTTATATGGGTGCTAAACTCTGGAATACAATACCTGTTAAGTTAAGAGAGACTATCTTGAGGAATTTTTTTGTTTCAAAACTGAAAAAATTACTTTATTCCGAGTATGAAGATTGATGCCTATTTATTTATTTTCATTATTTTATTTATATATTTATTTTATTCTATTTTATTTATTGGGGCCAAGCTCGATTAGACTTGTCTATTTCTTGGCTCCTATTGTATACCATTTGTTCGTTTTTTGCGTATACAATAAAGAAAGAAAGAAGAAAATAAAATTGTTTAAATACATATGTTAGTGATTGCACAAGAGGCCAATGTATAGAATAGCAACTCAGACTAGAGGTAGTGGAGCAGAAGCCTCCAATATTGAAGTTTGCTCCCAAATGAGGAAAGAAAATCTAAACAAATGTCTGTAATGCCCCTTCACACTGAACTAGTTCGCACTACGTTCTGGAGAACGGGGTGGAACGGGAACGAACGGGATACGAACGGAATGGACGTAGTAGAGACCGAATACAATCTTAGTTCGAACACTATGATGGTTCAGAACGTCAACTATGTTTAAAATTCGATCGCGCTCTACCCGTTCAAAAATAGGACTGAGTAAGGTCGAGATTGTCGTATTGAAAACGGAATTGCCGTACTGCGAACATGGAACGAACCGTCAAAAACGAGCTGAACGTCGTGCGAACGGAGGAACGATAGGTGTACGATCCAATACAAATGCTGTTACGTTCCACCCTACATTCCATTACGTCTTCACTGCGTTCTTAAGCCGTGTTAACTAGTTTATACGTTTGTGATACGTTGCTATTCAGTTCTAAACAGTTCTTGCTCAGTTTTTATTCAGATCTACTCCTTTCTACTACATTGCCAGTACGTACAACCCGTTTTTAGTCAGATCTCCTCGTTTCTATTACATAGTCAATACGTTTAATCAGTTTTTAGTCAGTTCTACTCGTTTCTACTACATTTTTACTACGTCCACCCCGTTTGCAGTCGAATCAGCAAAGTTTTTGTTATAAATAGTGCAGATCAATGATGCCCTCCTCATTTGGAAATTAACTCACTGACTGAATTGTTATTGTTACAATATATTATTTGACCATGGTGTGCCAGTGTTTTGACCTTTTTTTCTTGCTCTCTTGAATTGATGGTGCCTCACTCCCTAGAACTTCCTCCTCTTTGTCTTGATCAGCAGTAAGAGTAGATGGGCCAGCATCGTCATCAGCAGGAAAATCATCTATATATTTCTTCAAGGTTCAACTCCCTTTCCTCTTCTGTTTCCTTGCTATGTTTACAATAGCAAGTACTGAATCGAAATGAGAACGGGCTAGATATGGGTCGTATTACAGCAGATCGGACTGGAAAATGACTCAGCTCCCCGTTCTGAACGTGTAAAAGACTGCCTGAGAACGCAGTGTAAACGGGCAAGACTGAGCATGAACTGGTTTGAACGGACACGTCGTAGTGCGAACCGTGTAGAAGCCTCCTAGAACAAGTTGAAACTTACTGTGAACGGGGTTGAACGGATTGAGGACGGATTGTAACTTGTTAAGAACGGACTGCAAACGACATTGAGCGTAACGTCGTCTCGTTTTAAATGTTGTGCGAACGTTGTACAAGTCGTCTGCAATCGTAATTGACTTACTTCAAACTGTGTTGTGTCGTAGTAAAAGCCAAAATTCCACGTTTGAATCCGTTCACATCCCGTTTCATGAAATTTTCAGAAAGGGCAGGAACGTTCTTCGAACTAGTTCAGTGTGAAGGGGGTATAAGTAAAACACTAAGTTGAATAACCAAATGGTAATACACTACTATACATATATTTATTAAGTTATTTACCAGACACAGATATCGTAAACAGGCATTCAGCCACATTACCATCCACATCAGTTGCAGTGTAATTAACTGTATGAGTACCAACACCAAATATATTACCAGGGTATGCTGACTGAACGACATTAACACGACCTGAGTTATCTATGGCAGTTGGTTCGTGCCAAGTTACGTTGGCATATGAAAGGCTTGGAATTGTATTTGTCTCTATATTTACTGGGCAGTTTATAAACAAGGGCATCTCTGGATCTACAAAATAGAAAATACATTTTTAAATTAGGCTAATACAAAGTAGACAAAAATGTATAGTAAAAATAATTTTGTGTAAATAATAAACAAACAATACATTATCAAGAAAAATGGAAATAAAAAAATGATTACTAACCTATAACATTCACATCAAAAGAACAAAGAGCTGTGTTACCATATGGATCAGTAGCAGTGTATACGACATTAGTTGTTGATAGAGGGAAACCTTCACCAGATGTATAAGTTGTTTCCAGGGTTACGTTGCCTGAATTGTCCGTAGCATTTGGCGCAATCCATGTTACATTCGCGTAGTGCAGCATGGTTGTAGTGTTCACATAGATGTTTCTTGGACAATTATTAATGACAGGACTTTCAGCATCTGTTAGATATATTGCTATAGTAAATACTGATTTTTAAATCAATACAGGAGGTAAATTTAATACTAAATTATTGTAGTGTTTACAAAAACTTTTAATTTGACATCTAATGAAAACCTGATATTTTACTTCTTCTGCTAAATAATATTTAAAAGACTATACATCTCAACTTTTCTTATCTCTTAAACTAATAGTCACATTTTATTTTAAAATAGTGCCTATTAGACGATTTACACCAACCCGAGCTCCACCCATCGTAAATTGGAAGTGTCAAATTATCCTTAACTTCCAAATAAAACGCCTGTGTTAATTTTATTTTATTGATGCTAAATACTTTTCCATTTTCCATTTTTAAAACAAGCGGAAAAAATATCAAGAATGAACTCGAGTTGTAACCATTGCAATGATAACGAATATAAATTTAAAATATCGTAAAGTTCACAATCTCTTAGAACTACTAGGAAATTTTAAATGTTTTTTTTAAATGTATTTACATTGCACACATTTGGCAATAGAGCCCGTGGTATTGAGCCAAGAATTACAAAAATCAGGATATCTTTTGTGAGTTTTTCCTTTAAAAGTGAGGATTTTTCTGAATAGGCGATTAAGAACTACAGTTAAAGTAATAAAACCGAACAGTCCACTGATTAATCTCAGATAAGATACAGTAGTATAATACATACTCCATGTATCGAAATGCACGGCATCGTGTCGGGATTCAATATTTCAACATTAATTATGTCATCATCAGAATCGAAAAATTATCCATATTTGCAAGCTTATATGCACAGGTACTGTACTATAAGTGTTTGACCAATCAAAACATTACCCCTAGTAGGTGATATAGCTATGAATAAACTGAAGATCAAAGCATCCTTACACTACTGATCAAAGTTACCTACAAAAACAAAGAAAGCTTATTTGAAGCTTTCAGCCAATTGTTAAGCAACGGGTGTAGCCTACATATAGCGAATGCTTCTTTAAACAATACTACAGACCAATTTTGCGAACTGTAAATAATGTTGGAATAACATTATTGACTG
This sequence comes from Anneissia japonica, assembly GCF_011630105.1. Lineage (NCBI taxonomy): Eukaryota > Metazoa > Echinodermata > Crinoidea > Comatulida > Comatulidae > Anneissia > Anneissia japonica. The sequence goes on along the minus strand of NW_022682587.1, from coordinate 1,585,729 downwards.
TATTAACTTTTGAAAGTCAAAATTTTGACAAAATATTACTTAAAAAAAAGATATGTACCTCTTACAATGACGACAAATGTACAGGTATTATTATTTCCAAATGCATCTGTTGCTGTATACTCAAGTGTTGTTGTTCCAATTACAAAAGTTTCTCCTGAGTGATTATACCTTGTACCAGGTCCTGTTAATTTTACATCATACAAAACGTCTGTGTTGTCTGTGTAGGTAACATTCCATTTGATGAATGCTGTAGGTAGTCCAACATCTGTTGTCACATTATAGTCAATTGGGCAAAGTATAACAGGATTTTCAGTATCTAAATTAAAAACAGAGTTAAAATTAAATCAAATCTTTGTTACTTATTTATTGCCTACTGTATATGTTATTATCTAAGCTGTAATTAAAAGCAATACATGTGTTGAATATCTTACACGATGTGTTTGCACTTACCCAAAACTTCTATTGTGAAATTACATGATGCTTGGTGTTCATTACAATCAGTTGCTGTATATGTTAATACATATTCACCAATTTCAAAAAGCTCTCCTGATGTATTATTTGATGTAATTCTGACATCACAGCAGTTGTCTGTTGCGTTGATTGGTTCCCAATATACAGGTGCTGTTGTTTTACCAGTTGAAGTGCTGATCTCTATCCCAGGTGGGCATAATATTACTGGATCTGCATCATCTATTGAGATAAAATCAGAAAGCTAGCTATAATATTAATTTTGAAACCGGAAACACAAAAAACAGAAAGAGCTCTAAATATTCATAAAGAACAATTCTGCACATGCATACAGTTCTATACTCTGGATCAAATTTACTATCTACCGAGGGGATAAATAACATTCTGTCAATCCAGGTATTGTTCTTTCTTTTTAAATTAAAACATTTTGCTCGGACAACAGAAATTCTTTAAACTTTATATTTTTTTTTTAAATAAACTTTAAAAGTTGAATCCTTTTGATTTATTTTTACATCAAATCATTTACATACTATGTAAATAAATCTCCGAACTGTAAAATCATAAATTATGAAAATACATAAATATATTAAACTTTTTTTCAAAACGTTGAAAATAAATTACTTAAAATTAACAATAACAAGTTATTATTAACAAATAAATAGATTAACATAGTGCTCCATGTTATAACAGTAATAAGTAAGTTGAATTAAATGTAGAATGAATGAATCTTACCATAGATTGTAACATTAAATGTACAATTGCCGGTATTTTCAAAGTTGTCTGTGGCACTGCAGGTTACAGTGGTACTGTATTCAGAAAATAAGTTCCCACTCAAATATTCACACATTGGTATAAAATTATCCCCCGAATTATCTGTAACATTTGGTGAACTCCATGTGGCAGTAGCCATGCAGTTAGAATCACCTGCTAAATTCTGGTTCCGAGGACATTCAAGCACTGGTGCTTCCTTGTCTGATAACAAAACGATAAAATATAAATCGTTTCAATGCGTTATAGATTATATTAATTTTAAAAACAATACCATGAAAGCATCGTAAATGTTATAGCATACAAGCATTTAGCATTTAGATAAGTTGTAATATTATATCATAAAATATACTGGCACACATCCACACCTTTAACCCCTCCCTAACCACCAAAATATAAATAAATAAATAAATCACAGACACATACCTCTAACATTAATAATAAATACACATTTATTCTCATTCCCATAGCAGTCGATGGCCGTGAATCCTACTTTAGTAATTCCAATATAAAATTCAGTTCCATTTGTAGCATTAAAGAACGAACTAATATCATCTCCACAACAGTTATCATTAACCACTGCAGAATTCCATGTTACCGTCGTTGTATTAACGCCTACGTCAGCGTCAATTGTGATATTGTCTGGACATTTCACAATAGGTGAAATAACATCTATGGAAGAACAGAATACAATAAATTACTTAGAAGCAGAAATACCAATTTACTCATTAAATTACAATTTATTGTAAATTCCAATTTATTATTTATTGCACATCACAGAAGCAGGTACAGTTGCAATTACTGCTAATTGTAAATTACCAATTGCTGATACAAATAATACCAAATTAACAAATTAATAATAATAATTATTTATTACTAAATACTAAACGGTTATTTATACAATTAATACTAAATGTGAGAAAACTGCGAAAAATGTCTGGAATAAAACATCCGGTTTATAAAGTCCATAGAGTAGGAAAATGTGACAGAAATTTCGATAAAAAACACTTCCTAATAATCATAGCATTAATGAAAATACCTACCGACAATATAAAAATTAAATAAGCAAGTGCCAGTGTTGTTTGCCATGTCTGTCGCATTACAGCTAACTGTGTAGTTGCCCAATGGAAATATACCTTGGGTTACGTTACAAAACACAATCAAATCACGTTCATAGTTATCTGTTACTGCCACTGTCCAGTTCACATATGATTGGCAATCCTCATTAGCATAAAATGTGAGATCAGAACAGTTTAAGGCAGGAGCTTCACAATCTAAATAAAAAAATATAATATATAATATGTAGAAATAGAAATAATGTAGGCCTAAAATAGAACTAATTATTTCTGATACAAATACAATGAAATGTGTACATTACCTAAAATTACAATAGAAAAAGCACATGATGCACTTTTTACCCTACAATCTGTGGCTGTATATCTTACTACAGTTTCACCAATTTTAAAGTCCTCTCCTGATGAATAATTAGACTTTATTTCAACATTTCCAGTTGCGTTGATTGGTTCCCAAAATACTGGAGACGTAATGTAACCAGTTACAGCACAAATCTCTATGTCAGCTGGACAAGATATGGCTGGGTCTTCACCATCTATTTAAATAGAAAATAGTGAACTTATAGATAAACTCCAAGTCATTATGAATAAATTTTTTGTACTGGAGATTTGTTATAGGCCTACTGCCATAAAAGTCTAATAAACTTTGAAATAAAAATGAACGCAATAAATAAACTTCAATAAGTTATTAATTCTCAATTAAAAATTAAAACTAGAAAGAAAAAACAAAAACAAAATAAAAAAAAACAGAAATTTAAAAAAAATATATATAAAAAGAAACTTTTTCCCCAAAAATACAGACTGTATTTATTTTAATTGAGCAATTAATTATTAATTTTTATTCAAAGATTTAAGATTGTTTTTTTTTATTTCTCTTTTGGGCAATAATTAAGCTATTGTATTTCAGGCGGTCAAAATCTCACGAATTTAAAACTAAACCACTAGAATTAGGAATATTATATTTAAACACCAAACTATCTTGACACTTCACATGTTAATATTTTCTATATTACCATATATGATGATGATCGTAAAGGTACAATTAGCAATGTTGTCATAGTTGTCGTTCGCAGTGCAGGTTACAATGGTACTGGGATAAGAAAATGTGCTTCCATTCACATAATCACATACTGGTATAAAAGTATCCCCAGAATTGTCAGTGACAATCGGTAAGGTCCATGTGACATTTGCAAGACAATTTTCATTATCTGTTACATCTTGGCTTGGTGGACATTCAATTACCGGAGGTTCACAATCTATACAAATTTAGAATCAACAAACAAAATATGCAAATATCTTTAAATTAATCATTTCAATCATTATAATAACATAAATTTGTAAACTTATTATGTTTGCATTAATATAAATGAGTTCGAAATACCTTCAACTTCAACGGTAAATTGACAGTAGCCAGTATTACCATTACAATCCATTGCCGTATATTCTACTATGTAAACTCCAATATAAAAAATGTCTCCACTGCTGTAGTTACTAGTTGTGCTGATGTTACTACAACAATTGTCAGTTGTATTGACTCCCTCCCAAGTGACATTAACTGAATAACTGTTTACATCTGTGCACACCCTAATGTCATCTGGACAAGTGATATTCGGGGCTGTTTTATCTGTGATAAAATTATTAACTTGTAATCATTAATAATAACAATCGTCTTTTTCAAAAAATAAAAATAATATGAATCTGCATTTGAAATTTCCAATACACATAGTCTCACAAAATGTAGAACTATGTAATTGTAACTTTTGTTGCTTTTAAAATTGTATGTGTGTGTACTTTTTGTACAACTGATAAATACAACAACAAAATAAATGTAATCATTATAATTATACGTTAAGTCGTAGTTGCAGTTAATAGGTAGTTTTCGCCGCACGACATTAACCTTAACGTTAACTGATGACGTCATAATTTAGGATAATTTTAGGATTTTACGTGCTCGACGTACATTAGTTACGGAATTGCGCATGCGTATTTCGATTTGTTTACAGAAGGGGCGGAGCATTTGCGTTGCATGTTGGGTTAAAGTTAAATTCCTACACCGAAAACTACCTAATATCAATAGCAATTTGGCAAATAGTACAGTACTTAATATGCCTGATGCATTTGACTTCTTACAGAGTAAATGGCGCTTATGAGTAAGGTATTTTTTATTACTTTGGTCATGAATTGTGTCACAAATATTCAGAAGGACAGAAAACGCTCAAATTTATCGCAATATAACGTCTGATGTACTGCTAAAACAAGCTTGCTTTCTAATAATCTTGCTGTATCCCATAAAAATCTGTATGGTTACATATGCATAATACTCACCAAAAATATAAACATCGAATGAGCAATTTCCAGTGTTTCCTGTCGTATCTGAAGCATTACAATTGACTGTGTAGTTGCCCATTGAAAATATTCCCTCACTTTGGTTGCAAAATATAGGTACATCACTGATATAGTTATCACTTGCTGTTACTCCACTCAAGTTTACATAAGAATTACAACTATTATCAGCATTGTATGTGAGGTCAGAACAATTCAAGACAGGCGCTTCACAATCTAAAGTAACAATAGATGTTTCATTTAATTTCCTTTTCTTTATGAACGAGCGTCAATGATATGCCAATAAGTGAACTTAAACGCTGTCTTACGTGGCATATCCATTTAACAACAAGGGACTTAATGGACCAGCATCTTCTCGGAGGATGTATTGGGTTCTTTAAAGTGCACACGAGCCAAATGCGTACACTGGGCCTACGGTTTAAAGTCCTTATCCGAGAAGACTTGTTCAACCACAGGAACCATTGGCAAGTGAGCCGTTCGAACCAGCGCCGATATTACAGCTGAAGAATATGGTGCCCTGACTTAATCGCTCGGCCAATCAACTCCACTAAATATACGTTTAAGGTTTAAAAAATTAAAGTATTTGAAGGCCACATCAAATGTGTATACTCACCCAAGACAACAACGGTAAAATTGCAAGATGCACTGTTTTCACCACAGTCTGTTGCTGTGTATGTTACTACAGTTTCACCAATTTCAAATTCCTCTCCTGATGTATAATTAGATGTTATGTTGACATAGTTAGTTGCATTTATTGTTTCCCAAGTTACAGGTGTTGTTTTGTAACCAGTTAAAGCACATATCCATATGTCTGATGGACAAGATATGACTGGGTCTTCATCATCTAGATAAACAGAAAACGGGTTATAAATTTGTTGTGAACCTGTATAATTTGTTTATATATATATATCAGCTTGAAAGAGCTAGCGGTTTTTCATAATGTATTTATTTTTTCATAATATTTATAATATGAGAGTTTTTAACTCCAGTACCATTGTTAATTACCATTTACCACGGTGAATAATGTGATAGTTTTAATTTGTTTATATAAGTGATTTATTAAAAGAAAAAAAAATTCTCTTTTTTAAGGACTTATAACTGTTACCAGGATAGGATGCTGACTAGTCTAAGCCGTCTGGCCTGAATGAACCTTGTGTATATGAGGTATTGTTAGGCTAATTAAAAGTTTAGAAGCTCTAAACATGCTCAGAAGTGTATCATGTATTGAAATCTGTAAAGGGTGTTGAATTTGTACTTAAAATCAAAAATATCTTTTTGTGAACAATACATTTTTATTTTGTATACGTAAGTAAGTAAGTATATAAATAATTTTAGTACGCTAATTATTTTATAACTTCATTCTAATTTGTTTTTTGTAATTTTATTTATTTTTTATATGCAGTTTGACATGGATTATGTAGTGTTCATTGTAATACTAAAAAAAGTCACATCAATTTAAATTTATCTATTTTGTGAAAATACCTTATATGTTAACAAACAGACGAGTTTTCATTGGTAGAATATTTAGTTTTTAAGTATGACTGATTTGCATGACAAGTGAAATTATTACCCCTATTTCTGAATTTCTTTTATAGTACCGTAATTCTCACCTATGCCTAACTATATGCCTAGCATTGATGTACTCCCAAAGCATATTTTGTTTATCTTTGTTTACGGTTGATTAACTCCCAACTTCAATTGAAACAGTGAGGAGGTTTCACTTCGAAATATGTCTGAGCATGTGAACATTGTGCTTATCGGCCTCATAAGTGTAAAAATACCACACATCATGCTCATTTAGGCTAGTAGATTTAGACCTGCCAGCTTCCTACCCTGGTAACACTTATAAGTGCTTGTCTGTATCATATATGAATCTCCATTAGAAAATTGTGTATATAATCGTCTCATACCAAAAACGTTTTCGAAAGCTTATACCTTAACAATCACATCAGCATAAAATATATATTACCATAGACAATAATTGTAAAGGTACAATTGTCAGTGTTGTCATGATTATCAGTAGCATTGCAGGTTACAATGGTGCTGAAATAAGAAAAAGTGCTTCCATTCACATAATCACATATTGCGTTGAAACTATTTCCAGAGTTGTCAGTAACAGTCGGGATTGACCAAGTGACATTTGCCAGGCAATTGTCATCACCTCTTACATTTTGACTTAGTGGACATTCAACTACGGGTGGTTCACAATCTAAAGGATCAAAACAGATCATCAATGTTACTGCCTGAAATATAAATTAACAACCATGATAGTAATTTGTAATATCCAACTATTGAAATTTCGACATTCGTCATATATATTCTTATTTTTACATAATTTAAACAAAATTAAACCTACTCTACCTGTAACTTCAACAGTAAATTGACAGTATCCAGTATTGTTATTACAATCGGTTGCTGCATAACCTACAGTGTATACACCAAGAGTCAACATATTTCCACTCGTGTAGTTGGTAGTTATATTTACGTCACTACAACAGTTTTCAGTTACATTGGCTTCTTCCCAGGACACATTAAATGAAGCAATTCCTACAGCTGTGCACACCATAATATCATCTGGGCAAGTGACTTTTGGGGACGTGTCATCTGTGACGCATTAAAATACCATAATTAATATTAACAATTTGTTTTTGATGTGAACAATTGCTTTAACTAGTCTTATAAACAAAAACATACGGTAAATCAATATTAATGGTTTCAAATTTATGTTCTTCGCACTAAAATAAGTAAAGTTTGAAAGTTCATGCCGAGTATTTAAAACATCCTTTATTTTTTCAGAAAATTGCGTTTAAGCTAATATTAACATATTTCCACTTGTGTAGTTGGTAGTTAGATTTACGTCACTACAACAGTTTTCAGTTACATTGGCTTCTTCCCAGGACACATTAAATGAAGCAATTCCTACAGCTGTGCACACCATAATATCATCTGGGCAAGTGACTTTTGGGGACGTGTCATCTGTGACGCATTAAAATACCATAATTAATATTAACAATTTGTTTTTGATGTGAACAATTGCTTTAACTAGTCTTATAAACAAAAGCATACGGTAAATCAATATTAATGGTTTCAAATTTATGTTCTTCGCACTAAAATAAGTAAAGTTTGAAAGTTCATGCCGAGTATTTAAAACATCCTTTATTTTTTCAGAAAATTGATATTAAGTATGTCACTAACAAAACCTAACTCACCATATATAAAAACAGTAAAAGTACAATTGCCAGTGTTGTCATAATTATCAGTTGCATTACAGGTTACAATGGTGCTATAATCCGAAAATGTGCTCCCATTCACATAATCGCACACTGAGTTTAAATTATCCCTAGAGTTGTCTGTGACATTTGGTGACATCCAGCTGGCAGTGGCCATGCAACCAGAATCACCTCTTAAGTTTTGGTTCAAAGGACATCCAAGTATTGGTGCTTCATTGTCTAAAAAGGAAATATCAATTAAAAATAATAAAAAAAAAGTTTGTATTTAATGTTCTTTCAATTTTAATTTATAAGTTCAACAAACAGCTAGAATGTCAGTTGTATTTAATTACAACTTAGTTTTGAACATTATTTAGATACAGCTGGATATTTTCAAATAATCAAATTGTTCGATTTATGGGTTCTGGCAAACTTCTGTTTACTGATAAGGAAAAGATAAAAATAATGTAGTACCTTCAACAATAATACTGAAAACACATTCATTCTTGTTGCCATAGCAATCCAAAGTGATGTATACTACATCAGTAATTCCAATAGTAAAATAAGTACCATTTGTAGCATTAGAGTACAAAATAATATCTCCACAACAGTTGTCAGTAGTAACTGCAGAGTTCCATGAAACTGCTGCTGTATTAACACTTGCGTCGGCATATACGACAATATCCTCTGGGCACGTCAAGTTAGGTGACTTAAGATCTATTATATAGAAAAACAAATCACCAACAATTGAATATACAGTACATTGAATAATTAAATTTTCTTATATTTTGATGGTCTTACGGATATCTTCACTCCATGGGGGTTAATTTTGTTAACCTACATCATCTTTTCATTGATTTTTTTGTTGGATAAATCTGATGTAGAATCAAAAGATAAATGTTCCTTAAACCAATACATTTGGACTTTAAAATGCATGCTCAATCAAGTTAAAAAACTCCATCCTTTTTTTACTTTGTCATTTCAAACACTTAAGCATTTGTATAACAGAGACTTTGTCATTTTGATACACTTGGGCTTTTGTATAACAGAAAGCTCAATGACAAGCTCTCCTCGAGACGAACAAGCTTTAGTTCATTTACATAACACACCACCTGATCATTCATTTCTTCACGTTCTTCATTTAATTGGTTAGTCTGGAGATGTTAGCGTGATCACACGTATGGGGTTTTAGGTCACTCTTTTGATGTTGAAAATTATAGGTCTTCCGATATTAGAGTTTATTCCGATATTTAAATTGTATGTTGCTTTTTCACTGATAAATCTTCTATCCAACTGTCTAAACTACATAACCGTGGCGTAAAGCCCGTGGGCAGCGCCAGGCCCCACTCAAAAGGGGACCCGAAGGGGGCCCTGAACCCTCCTACTATTACATAGCACTTTACTACCGATCTTTAAGAGTGGCGTACCACATGTGCTATCTAGGGCCCTGTCCCAGTCGAAATGTGAACAGGCCAGGGGGTCTTTACGACTACCCAGCACTGTTCTATATCTCTTCTCTATATGGTAATTTTTCTGTAATTTTCAAAATATAAAATACTCCAAAATCCCACAAACATTGTGGGCAAATGAACTTAAATGATCACAAAACAGATGTTTTGCACATTACATCTAGACACCCCAAAGACCAATAAAGCCTTCATGTATTCGTTTTGATGATAAGTCCATCAATAGTGTCCCTGGTGCTCGTAGTCGTAGAGTTATGATAGATGACATATGTTATTACTTAATAATCATGTAACTAATATCTGTCGTTCATCCAACTTTTCTATATACACATAGATAAGGCACAACAGGCTGAGGGTCTGTTATCTTAGATTATCTTATTATTATTTTATTTATAACGTCAGGAAGCAAAGTGTTATATTTATAAAGTTATACCAATAGCAAAAACTGCAGCAGCAGTTGCCACAACAACGGAAGCAGTTATAATGCTAATAATAATTTTAACAATAATGATATTAATCATAATAATAATAATAATAATAATAATAATAATAATAATAATAATAATAATAATAATAATGTTAATCATTGTTCTGAGTATTCTAATAAAATAATAGCAATAATAAATTGAACATGCCACATACAATTCAATATCATATTCATGATATCAGATTATATTTACCAATAATATAGAAATCGAATGAGCAATTTCCAGTGTTTCCTGAATTGTCCGTTGCATAACAGTTCACTGTGTAGTTGTTAAATGGAAATATACCTTCAGTTAGGTTACATGATACAGTTACATTGCTATCGTAATTATCCGTCGCTGTCACATCCGTCCAGTTTACAAACGATTTGCAACTATCATCTGCTTCAAATTGTAGATCATGAGAACAGTTTAATACTGGAGCCTCACAATCTGAATTTAAATATAAACATAAATAAATTACGAACACACTCATGACATAACTGATTAATGCTGATACAAATACATTAGAGTCTATATTTACCTAATACCATGATAGTGAAATTGCAGGATGCACTGTTATCATTACAATCAGTTGCTGTATATTCTACTAAATGTTCACCAATTATGAACGTATCTCCTTGTTTATAAATTGACGTTATGTTGATTTTTTCACAGCAGTTATCAGTTACGTTGATTGAATCCCAAGAGACAGGAGTTATTGTTGAACCAGTAAGAGCAATATATATATATATATATATATATATTCATATATATATTATTATTATTATTATTATTATTATTACTATCATCATCATCATCCTCATCATCGTCGTCATCGTCATCATAATCATTATTATAAAACACGTTGTTTATTTCCTGCCGTCACATTCAACTATAGTGAAATTCATTTATAATGGGCGTTGCGAATGTGACAAAGGATAATCTAACTAGGCGTAGTTGTTTTCATGTAATGTGTTAATACACTAGAAGACTCTTTTAACCTTTCTAATAGAGCAGGGGTGCGCCAGGATTTTCCCGGCGTGGGTGGGAGGGGGACACGGTCCCCGACAGGGGACCGATGCCCCGACGAGGGGTCAGATTTCCCCGACGAAAGCAAAGTGGGCGTGGTCTAGCTTCGATTTAAATGTTTCGAGAGTGGTTCAGGGGGCGAAGCCCCGAAAATTTTGACAATTTATGGGTTTCAAAGGCTTATTTAATTGATTTTAGAGTCTACTAATATGTAGAAATTACATATAATTTTTTTCCCCAACGAATTGTTCTTTTTCTCCCCGACGGCACTGCCCTCCGGTCCCCGCTGGCGCCACCCCTGGAAAAGAGTGACTTTTTGCAGTGTGGCTATGTCGATTTCCATAGCTTTTCAGTCTAATCAATTAGGTTCCATAATCTACAATATATTCTTTTGTTTATTATTATGTATATTTTTTATACCACTTAATATTTATATTTTAAACTGCATCAATGGTTGTTTAATCACTACGACTATTACAGCATACATAAAACTTAAATTAAACATGTAATTTATCAGTAGCAAAGGGCGTCACGAATTTGACAAAGGACAATCTAGTTGTGTTCATAAAGTTTAAATATAGTAGAAGACTCTTTAATAATTTGAACACCGTGTGGATATGTCGATTTCAATATCTATTCAATCTAATGTATTAGGTTCCATTATCTACAATATTTTGGTTTGTTTATTATTATATACATTTTATATAATACCTAATATTTATATTTTAAAAATATCAATTGTTGTTTAATCACTATGCCTATTGCAGAAGCTATATTATAGCATTAATAAAACTTAAGTAAACATGTACTTTATCAGTAGCATATTTTAAACACGAGAACAGTAGTGTCTCTTACAATTTATAATTCACAATTCGACTATAATTTTATTTTATGATTGAGATGCTAAGGTGATGTGACGTGGGCTAATTATTTATTTTGTTAACCTAATATCTTAAAAATAAAGTAACAACTAACGGTCTAACATAGCGTATTGTAAAACTACCTAAACAACCTGACTTACCAAGAAAGGAGATAATTTCAATCAACACAAACAATTTTATATATTTTTTTTGGCACTATAAGCAATACTCACAAATGTTCTGGCTTCAATAAAGTGCAGTTAGTTGTGCAAATTGTGACTAATTATTTATTTAATTATTTGAAAAAAAAATATTTAAAAAACAACATTCAGACATAAAATATTAAATCTTGTTTTACCATATATTGTTACTGCAAAGGTACAATTGCCAGTGTTTTCATAATTGTCCGTGGCATTGCAAGTTACAATGGTAGGCCTACTGAATTCAGAAAATGTGCTCCCATTTACGTAATCACACACTGGTATTAATATATCCCCAGAGTTGTCCGTTACATTCGGTAACATCCAGGTCGACGTTGCCATGCAGTAAGAATCACCTCTCAAGTATTGGTTCGGGGGACATTTAAGTACCGGCGGTTCATTGTCTAAACAAAACAAATCATAACTTAAATTACACTCACTAATAAAACTTCATTAAGCGATTTACTTAAAAAGTATAATCCTGTAGTTTTATACTTGAACAAAATAAAATGTAGTTACGTTTGAGCGTGAAGGTAAAAAAATGTATAGATAGATAAGAAATTATACCTTCAACATTGATACTAAATACGCAATCATCCTTGTTTCCAAAACAGTCCACAGCTAAGAATATTACTTTAGTAATTCCAATACTAAATTCAGTTCCATTAGTATAATTTGAGGACAAATAATTATCATAACAACAGTTATCAGCAACAACTGCAGAGTCCCATGTTACTATTGCTGTTTTCATGCCTACGTCAGTATCAATAGTAATATTTTCCGGGCATACGACGTTGGGTGGAGTAAAATCTGTTTATTATTACAAAACAAAGTAAAAACACAAGAAATTTAGTATATTTTACTAGTTTAATAATGTATATATTATTGTTATATAATTTCTTTAGATTTCTTAATATTCAATTGTCAGTTAAGTAAACGTGACACAACTTTAAAATCAACGATCATTCTCATTTTATATGAATATACGTACCAAACATGTAAACACTGAAGGAGCAATTGCCAGTATTGCCTGCTCTGTCGGTTGCATTACAGTTCACGGTATAATTGTTGAATGAAAATATACCTTCAGTTGGTTTACAAAACACAGTTAAGTCGCTATCATAATTATCAGATGCAGCTACATCAGTCCAGTTTACATAGGAAGTACAATTATCATCTACATCAAATACGAGGTCTTCTGAACAATTTAAGACAGGAGCTTCACAATCTGAAAAT
>NW_022682587.1:1564414-1572225 GCF_011630105.1 Anneissia japonica | reverse complement strand
TATATATATATATTATTTGATTCCAGTAAAACTTGTGTACAGTATTATGCATAATAAATTGTTATTTATTTATAATGTCTATTCTTTTGTACGTGTTTTTAAATTGCTGATATTAAAATCATATAATACGAATCTCACCATTGACTGTAATCGTAAACGTGCAATTGCCAGTGTTGTCATAATTGTCCGTAGCATTACACGTTACAATGGTGCTGTAATCAGAAAATGTGCTACCGCTCAAATAATCACACACTGGGGTCAAATTATCTCCAGAGTTGTCGGTAACATTTGGTAACATCCAGGTGGTACTTGCCATGCAGTTAGAATCAGCATTTAAAACTTTTCTCGGAGGACACTCAAGTATTGGAGTTTCATTGTCTGAGAAAAAAAAAAAGAAAAAAAATAAAACATCACGAAGAAAAGCCATGTACGTTTGTTTTCAAATTTCAATTCCATATAGTTTTAGAAATTTTTACAATTTAAAAATCAAAATAAGAGAATATTAGTAAGCAAATTGATAATTGCTTAGATTTTATCAATATTAATTAATATAATGTATTTTTTCGCTGCTCCTTTCGCCGTTTTGTACGAACGTAATCTGAATAATGAATTCTCACATGTGTTGCTTTTGTAGCGTGACATGTCCTCGTTCAATATTTTGTAGACTCGTGTTATTGTAAAATTGTTTTTTTATGATATTTTAATAGACATAAATAGGAGCTCAAAATATGCCAGTAATAATAAGACATTTTAAAGATTGGTGATACGACAGAGCTGTGCACGCGTTTGGACGGCAAATCGGCACAAACATAAGGATTTACTAAAATTATAATACAGATAATAAATATAAAGTAACACACGGGTAGGGCCTTGTTTGGACTAATGATTTCAATTTAGGAATCACGAGTTTTTTGCTAGAACAACCTAGTTTCTTTAGTTGAATGAAAATATGTAATCAAATTTTACCTCCAACACCAATATTAAAGACACATTCATCTTCGTTGCCAAAGCAGTCCACAGCTGTAAATAATATTTCAGTAACTCCAATATAAAAATCAGTAATATTTGTAGCATTAGAGTACACAATAATATCATCTCCACAACAGTTATCAGTAACAACTGCAGAGTCCCACATTACTGCCGCTGTATTAACGCCGACGTCAGTATCAACATTAATGTCCTCTGGACATGTCACATTAGGTGGAAAAATATCTAAAACATTAAAATGAATATAAAACAATTTCAAAACAATTCAATATTATTCGGTTACAACATGCTACACCTCCATATTATATAAAACATACGCGTAATCTTGCAAAAAGAATAATTTCAGTGAAGTGTGTTGTATAATACATACCCACAATGTTAAATTTGAAAGAGCAATTGCCACTGTTGCCTGCCACGTCCGTTGCATTGCACCTCACTTGGTAATTGTCCAGTAAATATAAACCTTCTCTTAGATCACAAAACACAGTTACATCACTATCATAATTATCTGTTGCTGTCACATCAGTCCAGTTTACGTATGCAAAACATGTTTCGTTAGAATAAACACTGAAGTCATTGGAACAGTTCAATACCGGCGCTTCACAATCTGAATAACAATAAGATTTAGCATCACCCATATTGAAAAACTGAAACATTGCAACAGATAAAAGTAACAGGTCTACTCACCCAAAACCACAACTGTAAAATTACAGACTGCGCTGTTTTCCCAACAGTCTGTTGCTGTATATGCTACTAAATATTCGCCAATTTCAAATTCATCTCCTGATGTATAATTTGATGTTATGCTGATGTTGTCACAACAGTTGTCAGTAGCATTTGTAGGGTTCCAGTATACAGGCACTGTTATCAAACCATTTAAAGCACAAATCCTAATGTCAGTTGGGCAAACTATGACTGGATCTTCCTGATCTAATGATTAAAAATACGACATGTAATCTAAATGACAAGATAGATAAAAATAAATACGAAATATAACAATCGAGTTTCGCAGTGTCGTTTTTGCTCTTATGCACTTTTTTTCTTCTTCAATCTCTTTTTCCGTACTTCAAAATTTTGGGCCACCTCTCCTGTAAGCCCACAAATAATCTGCTGATTTTTTTAATGTTGATTTTGACAAAATAACAGGCATACATCATCATTTGGCTTTTGTTCATCTCGCTGTGGTTAGAGGGTTTTAGTTGAAATGCATAGGAGACTGCAATGGTCTATGGTCATTATCTATATAGCACCTTCCAAATATAAAACCGTCTCTAGGCGCTTTAAAGCCACAAGAAACAAAACAAGGGGATTGGGGATTGGGGGTGCGCAACCCCGATTTTGAGATAGCTTCGCCATCACATACTGTGTACACGCAGGTACCTTTGTGTCTGTTTGATGGGCTCCGGCAGCTTCCCACGGCTCCCCTACCGTGCACTGCTAAGTTGGCGGTGCTACCTCAGGTAAGGAGGTGCGACTTTTCAGAGTGAATAAACTTAATTTCTGAATTTTTTTAACATGCAATTACCATTAACAATTTAACCGTGATTGCATTATAAAGAAATCCCAAAATAATTCTATCAGAAAGAAAAATAATTTTTAAAATAATATTGTAAGTATCTTTCCAAGCAAATCAACTGTGTTTCCTCAACTATAAATTAATATAAATACAATACTTACCATAGATTGTGATTGAAAACGTACAATTACCAGTGTTGTCATAGTTGTCCGTTGCATTGCACGTTACAATGGTGTTGTATTCTAAAAATGTACTCCCGTTTACAAAATCGCATAGTGGTCCGAAAGTTTTTCCAGAATTGTCTATGACTTTCGGGGATATCCATGTGGTAGTCGCAGTGCAGTTAGAGTCAGCTGTTAAGTTTTGATCTTGTGGACACTCTACAAGTGGTTCTTCGGTATCTGAGAAAAAATATATATATAAAAGCTTATCCATCAACTGGATTCATGAAAACAAAACGAATAAACAACCAGTCACGTATAATTCCAATTTATAATGTTATTAAAGTATATTTGATAAAACAATAAATTACCGTAAACCGTAATATTGAAAACACATTCATTCTGGTTGCCGTTGCATTCCACAGCTACGAATGTTACTTCAGTATTTCCAATGTAAAATGCAGTGCCATTTTCAATATTAGAAGAAAAACTTATATCATCTCCACAACAGTTATCAGTGACAACTGCAGAGTCCCATGTCACTGATGATGTGTTGACGCCTACTTCAGTACCTACAGTTATGTCGCCTGGGCACATCAAGACAGGTGGAATGACATCTAATAAAGGAAATAATTATTACAATTACATTACTCAAATGGGAGCACAAACGTGTTATTAATAAAGAAAATATAATATCTGTCGTAGCCATATTGTGGAAGTATGAGAATATTATTTATACTTGTAGTACCTACCAACAATGTAGAAATTGAAGAAACAAGTGCCAGTGTTGCCTGCCATGTCTGTTGCATTACAGTTCACAGTGTAGTTGTCCAATGGAAATATACCTTCACTTAGATCACAGAACACAGTTAAATTACTATCATAGTTATCTGTTGCTGTTACATCAGTCCAGTTTACGTATGCAAAACATGTTTCATTAGCGTCGACACTGAAGTCAAGTGAACAGTTCAAGACAGGAGCTTCACAATCTGAATATTAATTACATTTAAGTTTAAAAACCAAGCACGTGATACTCTAGTATAGAAAACTACTTGCAAAAAAAGTAATAAGGGTAGCTACAAACAAAATTATTATAATATATAAATACTTAATAATTTTATACGAGGACAAGTTTGTGCTTAAAACTTACCAAACACTACGATTGTAAAATTGCATAATGCACTGTTGACACTGCAATCAGTGGCTGTGTATGTTACTACAGTTTCACCAATTTCAAATTCATCTCCTGGAATATACGTTGAAGTTATGTTTAAACTATCACAACAGTTGTCAGTAGCGTTGATTAATTTCCAGTACACATGTGCTGTTGTGTGACCAGTTGCAGCGCAAACGTCTATGTCCGCTGGGCAGGATATGGCAGGGGCTTTATCATCTAATGAGCAAAAAACACAAACAATAATGCTAGTTAACGTAAACCACACTTATTAAGTAAATACAGTATATGTTTGTTTTTAATTATTAAGTTGAATCAAGGTATATCCTACCATAGACGGTAACTGTAAAATTACAGTTAGCAGTGTTATTGTGGTTGTCGGTTGCACTGCAAGTTACTATAGTGGTGCTAACATTAGAAAACGTTGTCCCGTTTAAATAATCACATACAGGTATAAATACATCTTCAGAGTTGTCTGTAACAGTCGGCTCTATCCAAGTGACATCTGCCAGGCAATTTTCATCACCAGCTACACTTTGGCTAGCTGGACATTTAGGCACTGGAGGTTCACAATCTATAAAGTAATTTAATAAATTAAAATAACGTAGCATATTTAATTAAATGAAATATAACTTCACAATTATTATTATTACAACATGCACTTAGCATTAATTTTGTTATTATAATTTGCCTTTTTTTTTGGATAAGCATAAGATAGTTTTAAGTACCTTTAACTTCAACAGTAAAATGGCAGTAACCAGTATTTTCATTACAATCAGTTGCTGTATATCCTACTGTGTATGTACCAATTGACAAAGGATCTCCATTAGTGTAATTTGAAGTATAATTGGTGACATTGCTACAACAATTGTCGGTAACATTGACTTCTTCCCAGGTGACATTCACTGATGCTATGCCTGGATCTGTGCACACCTCTATGTCTTCTGGGCAAGTAATATTAGGGGCATCTTCATCTGTAACCACATGAATAGATTTTTAAATAAATATTTTTAATTTCCAAATAATGTGAATAATTATGTAAATAAAATAACTATTTGCATAATAGATTCTAATTCATTTAATCAAGTTGAAATTTAATATCAAGTTTTAAAAGTGTTATGTTTTCTAAAGTGCATAGATTCCGTACCTACTGATGTGGACAATATCATGAAAATAGTGGTTATTCAAAAAGTACTGTCTGTTGATTACTGATATTGATGTACATAGAGAATCAAAATTTTGAAAGTTTATTATGAAATACGACTATTATAATTACTCCAGATAGTATTTCAGATCCCGACCCACACCGAAAATGGGCGGTATAATTATGTTAACCACAAATGGCTATGGTGCTGTTCTGTGCTTACAGTAGACCTAATACTTTTCTAACATCACATCATGATATACATACTTTATCTGAATGAATAGATTAAAGGCATTAGATATCTTACATTCTACAGAAGATATATTTGCCAGTAGGGATTTGTATAATCTACTTGAATAATATTAAATATAGAAACCTTAAATCTTACCATAGATGATGATTGCAAAAGTACAATTTTCGATGTTGTCATAACTATCCATGGCGTTACAGGTTACAATGGTGCTGTAATCAAAAAATGTGCTTCCACTTATATAATCACACACTATGGTTAAATTATCTCCAGAGTTGTCTGTAGCATTTGGTGGCATCCAAGTGGTTGTTGCCATGCAGTCTGAGTCACCTGTCAAGTTTTGATTCTGAGGACATTCAATTATTGGTGCTTCATTATCTGATAAAAAAAAAATCAATCATTGTTCAACGGAAGTCGACATGGTACTTTGATGGTAGGTATGATGTTGATTTTTATTCTTTGTGAAGTGAACTGTGTTTTAAAATGCAATATTGGCTAGTATAATTCATATTTGGCATAATTCCTATTGTGACTGCTCTTAGAAACCACGTTAATTTGACTTTCATAATATATAACCAATTTATTTAACTTGAATACTCTAATTTTAACAATTTAAAAAATTACAAAAAGCTAATGATGAAGTCTATACGTAAAACCCTTTGTAAACACACCTTTCTTTTCAAAATATCAAACCGAATAAATCGTTTATTTACTGACAAATACGCCTATAATTATAATACATAAAATGTTGTACCTTCAACTTTAATATTGAATACACATTCATCCTGGTTGCCATAGCAGTCCACGGCTGTGTATGCTACTGAAGTAATTCCAATACTAAAATCAGTGCCATTTGTATTATTAAAGGACACGTTAATATCATCGCTACAACAGTTATCAGTTACAACTGCAGAGTCCCATGTTACTGCCACTGTATTAATACCTACGTCGGTATCAACGGTAATATCACCAGGACACACCAAGATAGGGGCGGTAACATCTATTATATGAAAAATATATAATTCATTAGAATTACAATAATGAATAGTAACGGTCTGTACTCGAAAGAAAGGGTATTATCCCCGCTCTATTTAGTAGGATAATGTTAGAGTATGTTATACATATTTGTGCAGACATATGGGGAATTTATTAACAACAAACACTTTTTTTTAATTCAATATCTTTATATGTTTTTATTTAATTTTCTATTTTTAAAATACATAACATAACTATAATCATTTTACAAATATTTAATACATACCAAAAATGTGGAAATTAAAGTAGCAATTCCCAGTGTTTCCCGCCTTATCTGTTGCATTACAATTCACTGTGTAGTTATCCAGTGGAAATATACCAACAGCTTGGTTGCAGTACACAATAACATCATTGTCATAATTATCTGTGGCTGTTACATCAGTCCAATTTACATATGATAAACACGTTTCACTAGCATCAACATTAAATTCAAGGGAACAGTTCAAGATGGGAGCTTCACAATCTAAATATAACGTTAACACATTTAGACAATTATGAATGCATTTAATGGTAGTAGTTTATTAGTGTAGATTTGTATTAATGCGCTTGGTGTGTGGCTAAGAGCTCGTTCAGTGACTTTCTTCACCTGTAAGGATCCGGTAAGGTAAACCCGTACCAACAACTTTTGTCGTCGACGACAGTGAATGTCTCTACCAGTACATCGGGGTACCTTAGGCCTACTACTGATCTAGAATGATGTACAGGGTACCGTACTTTTTAGTGCACAATCCATTGTGTACAATGACCTATGGTTTAAACTAATTATCCGAGAAGACTTATTCTACCACCAGAGCCTTAGATTAGGCCTACCATGCCGCTGGCACTAGCACCGATATGTAGGTTGCGACGCCCCTTAACCGTACGACTATGCAATAAACTCGTCCACATGATTATTGCCAATACAGAAAGTATGTACTTACCCAAAACCGCGACTGTAAAATTGCATGATGCACTGTTTCCATCACAATCAGTTGCTGTATATGTTACCAAATTCTCACCAATTTCAAATTCATCTCCTGATGTATAATTGGAAGTTATGCTGATATTTTTACAGCAGTTGTCAGTTGCGTTACTTGATTCCCACGAAACAGACGTTGTTATGTATCCAGTTGTAGCACAAATACTTATATCAGTTGGGCAAAATATGACTGGGCCTTTATCATCTAGTTAAACAGAATACATGCATACCTGTACTTATCTTATCTAAAAATCATAGGCTATAATTCAATTTTTTCTTCAATTATTATTTACTTTCAATTTGTAGTATACAAAATATTTATACTTGAACAATTGTAAAAGCATGGATTTTTCCCAACATCTTTTACACATTTCTTCACTGCAACGAACAATTAAGGTTACAGTTACAGGGAAATAATTAAATTACAAAAAAATAATTAAAGTTTTAAAAAGAAATTTAAATATGACATAATTTTAAAATGTATCTTAGTAAAATCTTAGTAACAATTATTCAAAACCATGTATATGTGAAATAACAACTTTATAAAATCAAAGAAGTATTAATATGGTTTTTAATATATATATAT
>NW_022682587.1:1548503-1564339 GCF_011630105.1 Anneissia japonica | reverse complement strand
TATATATATTAAAATCGCCCACAAAAATGTGAGAAAGGCTGTTTTGAATGTATTTGAAATCAGATTTTATTCATTGACAGCAGACTAACCTGAAACATAATGCTTACTAGTCAGGAATACAATTTTGCTAACAATATGAAAACATAAAAAGTTATCTTACCATAGATGGCACTTTCGAAGGTACAGTAGTTAGTGTTGTCATAATTATCAGTGGCACTACAGGTTACAATGGTACTGAGATACGAAAATGTGCTTCCATTCACATAATCACATACTGCTATGAAGCTATCACCAGAGTTGTCTGTGACGATGGGTGCTGTCCAGGTAACATTTCCTAGGCAATTCTCATCAGCAGCTACGTATTGAGCTCTTGGGCATTCAAGTGCTGGAGGCTCACAGTCTATACATTGTAACCATATAAATAGATAATGTTCATTGTATTGACAATTAATTATATAGATTTATAATTCATTTACAATAGTTGCACAAGTAAACTTCTATTATTGTCTATTTGTATAATCAAATTGTTATACCTTTAACAATTACAGTAAATTGGCAGTAACCAGTATTTCCGTTGCAATCGGTGGCGGCATATCCAACTGTGTATACACCGAGTAACAAACTATCACCACTTGTGTAGTTGGAAATTATGTTGACATCACTACAACAGTTGTCCGTTGCAGTGGCTGATTCCCATGTGGCATTAGCTGAAGCAATTCCGGAGCCGGTGCATACCTCAATGTCATCGGGACAAGTCAGAATCGGTGCAGTTTCATCTATTTACACAGAAAAAACTAGCATGCATTGTCAATTTTGTCATCGTCAATGTCCCCATCATCCCCCTTCTATCACCATCATCATCCCATCATCATCATCATCATTTCTGTATTTACATTTTAATGCTTGGGCAACACATTGATGTTTTTTTTTTCTGCTTTAACAGTAGCACTATGACAACAGTGCCTCTTAAAGCTTAAGTGATTACAGTACCTTACCATAGATTGTGATCGAAAATGTACAGCTTCCAGTGTTGCCATAGTTGTCCGTGGCGTTGCAGGTTACAATGGTGTTGTAATCTGAGAATGTGCTTCCGCTCACAGAATCACAAACTGGGGTCAAATTATCTCCTGAGTTGTCTGTGACATTTGGTAGCATCCAGGTGGCAGTTGCCATACAAACAGAATCGCCTCTTAAATTTTGGTTCAGCGAACATTCAAGTATTGGAGCTTCATTGTCTAGAAAAGAATAACATAGAGAAATTGCATAGTGGCCATGGTGTTAAACTTACTTTCAAATTATGTCTGTAAACTTTGGTACAAACCATATGACAGTCGCATTGCAGTCAGAATAAAGATTTAAGCTTTGATTAGAAAGACATTAAACAACTATTGCTTAATTTAGTTATTTATTTTTTATTTATTCGATTTCACACAGGCAAAAATACAATTTAAAAAAAAATCAATGAAATAAAAGATTGCCGGTGACGGGAAAATGCCAACAGGTGAACAAATCACACCTCTGATAGCGGCCGATCCCGAATTGCACAGACCAACATATAAAATCAAGTATATAAAGTTTTAACATGTAACACTAAAATTTGTAAATGGAACTCAAGGCATAAAACAAATAATAAAACAAACTCAAAGAGAAACTTTAAAGAATTGCACATAGTGGTCAGAAATTTAAATTGGGCGACATTTGGCACATCGACAACATGACAGCCAGCTGCAAAATTTATTTACCATAAACTTATTTAAAAAGAGATCGAATAAAATAATTTAATACTTTGCTTAAAAGTGTGCGTGGTTAGGCTGTTTCTAAAGGTAAGAGGCAGGGTATTCCACATGGGTACTGCTGTAGACAAACTAGAATATTTCTAAACCGCAAATAAATCACGTGTACTTTTATCAATAATAATTAAAACAAATATTTTTGCTTTAAAATCTATAAAGTGTATGTCCCTCAACAACAACAGTATTTTTTTTAAATGAAGAACCTACCCAAAACAAATATTAAATCCACTTAATAAAAATAATAATGCAACACATTTTTAGAAAATCCTACAAATCTGTATAGTAGTTAGAATTAAGAAAAATAGGCCTACTTATTAAAACGATATTATTAATACTATCTAAAGTAGACTATTGTTTTTAAAGCTAGGTGCTCATGGTTATGTAATTTAAAAAGGCCTGATTTACTGCTAAAAAAATACATTAGTAATTGAAAGCTGTACCTTCAACCGTAATACTAAAGACGCATTCGTTTCGATTGCCATAGCAGTCTACAGCTGTAAAAGCTATTTTAGTAAGTCCAATATAAAAACTGGTTCCATTTGTAGCATTAGAGTACAAATTAATATTGTCTCCACAACAGTTATCAGTAGCAACTGCAGAGTCCCATGTCAATGCTGCTGTATTCATACCCATGTCGGTATCATCAGTAATATCGTGTGGACACGACACCATAGGTGAAGTAATATCTATGAAATTAAATAAATCAAAATAAATAAATAAATGTATAAATTACAAGAAATTTGTATTATTATTTGTATTATGGTTAGCATGATATACATTTTTAGGAATATACATGTAATATTATTTAGTTAATAATATACAAAAAAAAATTAGGATAGAAGATTATGAGTTCCATTTGCTTGCATACCTTTACCAATAACATAGAAATTAAACGAACAATAACCAGTATTGCCTGCAATGTCCGTTGCATTACAGTTGACCGTGTAGTTGTCCAATGAATATATACCCTCACTTTGATTACAGAACACAGTTACATCGCTGTCGTGATTATCAGTTGCTTTCACCTCAGTCCAGTTTACATAGGAATTACAATTGTGGTCAGCATTGAATTCAAGGTCTTGTGAACATTCTAAGACTGGAGCATCACAATCTGAATAATAACAATTTAGTAAACGGATCTATAACTAAGTAAATAACTAAACTTCAGAATGCCTTACTATTAAAACATTACACGTTTTGTATTCACGTTTTGAAAAATAATATAAAGTATCACTTATTTGAAGTTGCTCATAATATTTGGTTGTTTCTGGTATTATAGTTATAAAATAATAAATATGTTCTTATTTTCATATTTCTGTATATTATGTTATACATTTATCTATATTGATGGTGCATTGTAAGTGCATTATTATAGTTATTTATTATTCTTATTACAGATTAAGTTACGGTAAAGACAATAACAAAGAGTAGGCCTATTGAATAAAGAATACTTACCCAGCACCACAATACTAAAATTACATGATGCACTGTTTTTCCAACAATCTGTTGCGGTGTATGTTACTACATATTCACCAATTTCAAATTCTTTTCCAGATGTGTAATTTGATGTTATGTTGACATTGTCACAACAGTTGTCTGTTGTGTTGATTGATTCCCAAAATATAGGTGATATTATAGAACCAGAAAGCGCACAAACCGTTATGTCAGCTGGGCAGAAAAGTACTGGGTCTTCATCATCTAATAGAACACAATTAATTAACAACTATCTAAATAAAACAATTTTTAATATCTTTTTTTTAATTTTAAACATTGTAAGATTCAATAATGATACTATACTGACTTATTGTATGGAACATTTTTTTTTATAGTTTAAATGAATTATTTAACTTAGCGTTTATTTTTAAAAAATAGGTCATCCAACTATCATGTGTGACGGTACTAAAGAAAATGACAAAAAGCCCTTCAGGTCCTCTTCAATTTTGTAAATTCATGTAACTACAATAGACAAATATTTTCAGATGGGTCATAATTATATTACATTTATTAACGCATTTAATTAATGTATGCCCAGTTGAATACAACAAACATGACTATTACGCAAACATGTATCAAAATCAGGGAACAGTGAAATTAATTTCACTGTTCCGTGATCAATATATTCTACCAAAATTGGAATTGCTCTATTGGTCTCTCAAATTTCGCATATCATAATGAACTATTGAAAAAAAACTTACCATATATTGTAATTTTGAAGGCACAATAGTCAGTGTTGTCAAAATTATCAGTTACATTGCAAGTTACAATAGTGCTGTAATCCGAAAATGTGCTACCGCTCACATAATCACACATTGGGGTTAAAATATCTCCAGAGTTGTCAGTGACATTTGGTGGCATCCAGGTAGCCGATGCCATGCAGTCAGAATCACCACTTACGTTTTGGTTTGGAGGACAGTTAAGCACTGGTGTTTCATTATCTGACAGAGAAACAACATTACAACATTTGCAATTAGAACATTTAAATTTAATTCAAATTTAGTACCTAAGTGTTCAAAGTGTTTGCTTTCCAATTACTTGTTTGAGGGGTCAAATTCTAAACCATGAGAACGTTTCTCACAACAGAACACTCCACTCAGTTAACACAACGGATGCAGTTAAACGAGTACCATGCCATTTCATTCTTTAAATGTCTAAAGTAAGGTATTGATAGATGTAGAAATAAAATTAAATATAAATGTAATACATTTAATTAAGATTATCAAAGGAAATAAGTCTACGGATTCGGCAATCTGTACTTATTAAACTATACGGATTTTGCATTCTATATTACACATATAAAATTGTACAGGTTAAAGTGTGTAGTACCCCCATTGAATCGAATGTGTAGGGAAAGCGAAATATAAATATACATTGTACCTTCAACTTCAATACTAAATAAACATTCATTCTGGTTGTCATTGCAGTCCATAGCTATGAATGCTACTATAGTATTTCCAATATGAAATTCGGTACCATTTGTAGCATTAGAGTACAAATTAACATCATCTCCACAACAGTTATCAGTAACAACTGCAGAATTCCATATTACTGCTGCTGTATTTACACCTACGTCTGTATCAACAGTAATATTTTTTGGACACGCCACATTAGGTGGAGTAACATCTGTAATTACAGATAAATAAAATTACACCAAATATTTATTTGCTATATGGAATCGAATGTATGATAAAATAATAAATGGATTAACAAGAATACATATATTGATATTATTATTATAAAATAATTTCAAATATTGTCCTTTCAAAAGCACTAGACATTAAATGGCTAAATAAACGTATGATAGTATTCAAACAAATTTGAATTCTAATTATAAAAATTATTCTAAGATCTGAATGCAATGCAAAAAATAAACAAATATTTAAGACCTACATATAAAACAACAACAAACGATAATTTGTAATTGATAATATGCTATAAAACTGTTTATTGATTATATAATCAAAATAATAATAATAATAATAAAATAATAATAATAATAATAACAATAATAATAATAAAAATAATAATATAATAATAATAATAATAATAATAATAATAATAATAATAATAATAATAATGATAACATTACTTATAAAATTACACGTAATATTACTATCCATGATGTCTTATTACTTACCTGAAACTGTGTAGAAGAATGAACAAGAAGCAACGTTGTTTGCCATGTCCGTAACGGAGCATGTTACTGAAAAATTTCCAGTATTATTGAAAGTCATTGGAGTACAGGTAGCAATGAGCAAATTACTAATGTGATCAGTGCCATTGACGTCAAAATTAGGATCAACAAAGCAGCCATCGTCTGTCAAATATTGTTGATTGACTGGACACACAAGAGTTGGTGTATTCAGATCTGTAATGGTGCCAGAACACAGTATCATTGAGCCATTTAAATTGAGTCAATAACTTAAACTAACATCACAAGCAATCTAGTTAATTCTAATTATAGACGCATTCTATTTGAATTCAACTAATATAATACATTTCCTTTGTATTAGTTTTTCTTTAGTGTCTGTAGATACAAACCACCATTTACTGTAACTCAATTGAGAATAGTGAGGCTGTTGGAATAAGCAAGAAATTAACACATTTAACTTTAAATATATATAATTGTATAAATATTGTTATGATTACTTTTGTTAATTTGAACAAAATAATAATAGTACAAGAATGTATACAGCGCCTAAATATTTGTTATTTTATGTATGTACGGTTCACTGTTTTAAGTCCGGTTTTAAATATTTTACATTGACGTCCCATTTGTATCTTGTGTCTTGTATTTTAATTAATTTTCAATAGTTTCTTAACATTTTTGCAAGGCACATAACTCGACAATAAAAATAAGTAAAGTTCAATATTAAACTGTCTCATTACGCGGCGTAGGAAATTAAGTTATATGAAAAAGGTAACGCTGTGGGTACCGGATGCAAATTTTTTTTTTTTTCGTAGGTCAGTTGAGCAAAAATTTATGAATTATTCATTAGAGTGTCATGAAGGCATTACTAGCGCATGTGCAATCTCGCTTCGCTGAACCTACTGTATTTTCCTGCAGTCTTCCGACTGCAACCAAAACGATAAAAACAAGCTTGTGATAACTGCTTACATAAATGTCTCTTCCTTTATCGTGCCTCAATGAAGAGCTGGTTTTATACACACCGCAGAAAGGAAACGCTTACACCGCATTGCATGATATTGTCATTTAGTCAATGACGAAATTCAAGTTTAGAAATCCTGTGCAATAATAGGTCAGCACTCTCGACTAACATAAAATCAACTAAAATGCTGACCCTACAACAAATTACTGTATGCAATTGTATTTGTAACTAAAAAAAGGTTATATAAAGGCTTTATAGGCCATACTTGGAGTTGCACTAGAATAAAAATATATCAGTATCATTTCAATCTTAATAACGAATACAGTATATAATTCGTAACATCAAATAGTGACAAGTATATATGGCAATAGGTGAATATGGGGTGCCAGGTATATACGCCATACTCATGACGATGGGAGCACCCAGAAAAGGAGTTACAGAAACTCTGCATGTCTTTGTTCTGTATATTGGGCCCAATAAGTTACTTTTCAGTTTGAATTATACTGTATTAGGTCTATACATGTGTATGTGTAGCCACCCGTGTCGCGTTCCATGCCCGACGATCCTTTATTTTTTGTATATGAATAATGAGAGACCCTTAAAGTTCAGAAAGAAAGAATTATTAGAATACCCTCCTTTAAAAAAAATGTGATGAGGGTGGGTTTTGTTTATTCCCGCATCAATATTTCCAAATAGTTAATGTGCGCAGGAGTGATAATCTAACAATTTTTTTATATGTGCCCTTATCAATTTGCGAAAGTTTCATGTCACAAAAGTTTCTTGTTTTACATTAGTTGTAATGCTGTAATTTAACCTCTTTGAAATTTTTTTGTGCACCAAGCCTCTTAGTTTTTACAACCAGGCCTTGCTGAAAATTGAGTGGTTAATTCTAGGCAAATAATTGCGCTGCATTTATCTATGATGCAATTGTGGAAGTGCTTCGCAATTAGCGTAAAACCTGTCACATTTTGCGATGCGATACTGGGTAAATCGAACGCTGAAGCCCAGTAAAAATACTTTATCGTAATTAAAATTAGATCTTCTTATTCACATCCTCTTCACCCTTCTAATGCATAAAAAACGTAATAATTTGTCATAAATGTGCTGTGATGATTGTGCGTAATCCCAAAGGTGTTAGGAGACATGTCACCTATATCAACAGTTCAGACCTAAAGTAAATTTGCACAAAAGCCAAAGTCAGTGAAAACACTAATTTTCAATATTTTATTTGTGTTGCACGGCTTTTTTTTATTTGATAAATCTAAGTGAGTAAATCTTAAAAGCTATTATTTTTAGGTCTTCTTTTTTTTCTCAGGGCCAGTTTGCAGAATTCTGAAATGCGAGGATGCAACTAGATGTGAAAAGGAGGAGACGATTGAATACTTTCTTAATAACTTTTGTGAAAGTATGAGGGAAAAAGGCATTCGTACTGTCTGTTACTATGATTCATGGTGAAACTATTGACGATTCGTATTGATACACTCTTGCATGGACCCTATCAAGTTGAGGATACAGTATTCATAATCTGTAAAAACGTTAAATATGTGATACTCCCAATGCGATCAAAATGATGGAATATTCTTACTTTCCAAGGAGCTGGAGAAATTGAATTGTATAGTTATTAGGGATATTAAGAAATTTTGATTTCATTTACCACTATTTTGTACTTGTAATTGACAATATTGCTTTTTCTACAAAATAAATAAAATGATTGATGTGTTAAAATGAAATAACCGTTTGTTTAATCATTGAAGTAAAAATATTTTGTATTCTTCATGCAATTGAAAAGTTTTATTTTCAGAAAAGGAGTAATTTGTTGAAATGTACACCTAGCTCATGGTCATCGACTCAGCCAATATTCAAACCAGAGTTA
This sequence comes from Anneissia japonica, assembly GCF_011630105.1. NCBI lineage: Eukaryota > Metazoa > Echinodermata > Crinoidea > Comatulida > Comatulidae > Anneissia > Anneissia japonica. The sequence goes on along the minus strand of NW_022682587.1, from coordinate 1,556,066 downwards.
GAAGCCAAGTCAGAAATGTGTGGCCTTCATATTTGTTCTCTCTGGGCCATGTCAGCGCCATACAGGCTCCCATATGGGCAAACCAATATGTCATCCATATGAGCGAGAAAATATGGGCCTTACATATGGGACACCTATATACCACCCATGTGCAGTTGCAATGGGTACCATGTTTGTCCCACATGGGGCTTTGGTGGAGAATACGAGGGGCCTCATATGGGCAAACCCATATTACATCCATATGGGCCAGAAAATAAGAGGCCCCATATACCGCCCATGTGCAATTGCATATGGGTACCATGTGAGAATCCCATATGCCACCCATGTACAAATGCATAAGGGTACCATGTTGGCCCCATATGGGTTCTCTGAAAGATGTGGGCCCCACATGGGGCTTGGGTGCAGAATCTGGAGGGTGCCTTAAGGGCTAGTCCATACCATACCCATGGGTTGGGAAATATAGGTTCCATATGGTCCCCAAATGGGTTATATCTGGGCTATGGGTTAAACCACATGGGCCCCACATGGGGCTTGGGTGCAGAATCTGGAGGATTCCTCAAGGATAGCCCATATGGTACCCATATGGGTCGGGAAATATAGGTCCCATATGGGAAACCCATGTAAAAATGCATGTGGGTTCCATATGGCCCCAAATGGGTTATATCTGGGCTATGGGCTAAATCAGATGGGCCCCACATGGATCTTGGGTGCAGAATCCGGAGGTTTCCTCGAGGATAGCACATATGGTACCCATATGGGTCAGAAAATATAGGTCCCATATTGGAAACCTATATGCCACCCACATACAAATTAATGTGGGTTCCATGTGGGCCCCAAATTGGTTATATCTGGGATATGTGGGCTAAATCATATGGGTCACACATGGAACTTGGGTGCAGAATCCGGAGGTTTCCTCAAGGATTGCACATATGGTACCCATATAGATCTGCATATGGGCACCATATGGGTCCCTTATGGGATTGTTACCTGGGAATATGCTGGGTCGTAGTTGGAGGGACCCCTCCTAATAAATCTGTCATAGAGTGCCTTTCTGGGATTTTGATCTATTTGGTTTTAAAAATTATAGAAAAACATACTGTATTGTCAAGGCGTTGTACAGTAGTACACTAGTAAGAGCGCTTGTGGCCACTCCGGGACCCATTTGGACTGGGAATTAGCACAGAAACCACATGCTTTACGCCACTGTTAAGGCTCGGTGGTAAAGTGCTAGGTAGTAGTAGGAGTCTACCCCACCCCAAGAGCTCACAAGCATTACTTTATTTTATTTTATTTTATTCAGTATAAAACCAACAGCGATGAAAACCGCCACTAACAGGTTACGCAACTTAATTACGCAACTGGGTCCTGTTTATTTTAATATCGTATGGCGTAATTGGACTATATGGGATAATATATGGAAAACTAAACCATTTTAAATAAATGTGTATTGTAAACTTTGGAAGAGCTTTTCAACGATACCAAACACGATAGATTTTAGTGAGTTTAATTTTTGTTGACCTTTTGGATCATGTGACTTTATTCATTGGTCTATATCTCTGTAAATATGTATTATTAGGTATTAGAATATAATGATCAGTGCATAATTCCCTTTCCATTGACACTAAACTTAACTATGTTTTATGTTTAATAGCATTTCAATGAACCTAAGTAACTCTAAGAGAAGCTGCGCGACCTGCCGGACAGCTAAAGATAACTTTCTTACATGGGTCCGTGAAGATATGACGGGTGTGGGTGAAAGCCGTCAGGAAGCTCACATGCAGATGAACAGGTCGTTTGCTACTCCAAAATCCATGGTCCGTATTGGATCATGGAAAGTCAGAACAATGTACAGCACAAGAAAAACAGCACAAGTGGTTAAGGAAATGACAAAATACAACATTAACATTCTGGGCATCAGCGAATGTAGATGGACTGGTTTTGGGAAATTAAAAACACAGACTGAAGAAACGATAGTCTATTCAGGAAAAGAAAATAAGCATCAGAGTGGTGTGGCAATCATCATAGGAAAAGAAACCGCAAAATGACTTATGAAATGGAAACCAGTAAACGACAGGATAATAACAGCAAGGATAGAGAAGTTAAAAGATCTACAAGACAAGACAAAAGGAACTGGGCTGACAATATAGCGAAAGAAGCGCAAGATGCAGCTGAAATGGGCCAAATTAAAACAGTATATGAAGCGACTTGAAAGCTGTGCAATGACTTTCCAAAAAAGAATGGAATGGAAAAGGACAGGAATGAGAATCTGTTGACAGATGAACACAAGACCAGGGGCAGGTGGAAAGAACATTTTACCGAAGCGCTAAACAGAGAGGATCCTGAGAGAATTGTCAAAGTTGATGATTCTAGAGGACATACGGACAGAACCACCACGCAAGCCGAAGTAATAGAAGCCTTAAAAGAGATGAAGGCTGGAAAGGCACCAAGGATTGACGGTGTTTTTTTTACAGAAGTATGGCACAAAAAAATGGTGCCAGGGGATTGGAAGAAGGGACTTATCATAAAGCTCGCAGATTAAGGAGACCTGGCAAGTTGCGGCAACTGGAGAGGGATCACATTGCTATCAGTGGTAGCAAAGGTTATGGGCAGAGTGATAATTAAAAGGATTGCAGGAGGAGTTGACAATAAATTGAGAAGCGAGTAAGCAGGTTTTTGCAGAGGAAAAGGCACAACACAGCAGATATTTGTCCTGAAAAACATTGTGGAGCAGGCAATGGAATGGAATGCCAACATATACACTTAATTAATAGACTTTGAAAAACCTTTCGATAGTGTGAGGACTCTGTGGGAAATCATGCGCCACTATGGAACACCACCAAAGTTAATCAAAGTGGTCAAGACAATGTATGATGGAAGTCAATGCGCAGTAGTGGATGAAAGTGGAAGAACCAATTGGTTTGAGGTAAACTCAGGAGTAAAACAAGACTGTAATACGTCAGGATTTTTCTTCCTACCTGTCATTGATTGGGTGATGCAGAAGACGTATCAGCTGGAAAAAACGGGATCAGATGGAACAATTAGACGACCTAGACTTCGCCGACGACATTGCCCTACTATCAAACACAAGAAGACAGATGTAAGACAAACTCAATCATTTGAATGAACATGCAAAATCAACTGAGCTGAAAATTAACATAAACAAAACTAAAGAGATGAGATTGAATGTAAAAAGTAGAGAGCTAATTACTATAGAGGGGAAGGAAATTGAGGATGTTGAAAAGTTCACATACCTTAGAGCGACAGTCAGCAAAACTGGTGGTGCAGTAGAGGATATGAGGCAAAGGATTGGAAAAGCCTGGGGTGTATTTGAGGAGTGGACAATTAACACACAGAATCACATTCAAAATGTTCAAGTCCAATGTGATCAGTGTTTTCATTGTATGGATGTGAAACGTGGAAGATGACTAAAGGTGATGAGGATAGACTAGGCACCTTTTCACATAAGGCACTGAAAAGAATATTGAAAACACGTTGGCCAATGCGGATTACAAATGCAGAAATCAAACAAAGGGCAAACAATCAAACCATTAGTGAAATAGTAAGAAACAGGAGAGGGAAGTGGATTGGACATGTGCTACGCATGGAAAGAAATGACATACCAAGAGTTGTTTTAACATGGACACCAGAGGGCAGTAGGAATGTGGGAAGGCCAGAAGAAAAATTGGAGAAGAAATGTGGAAAAGGAAAGAAACCAACAGGGATACCAAACGTTTGCAGAGGCAGCAGTAGCAGCTCAAGACAGAGGTGCCTGGTGGAGGAGAGGTGCTAGAAGCCCTATTCTCCACCCGGAGACAGGGAAATAGTAGGTATAGGTATAATGGAATAAAATGTTTAGTGCATAATTCCCTTTAAATTGACACCAAACATAACCATGTTTCATGTGGTGTGTCAGCCATCTTAAAATTCAAAATGACGGCTGATGACGTGGATTAAGAAAATGGCACCTACCTTGTTTTTAACTCAGCACACCAAAAATGACAAAGTTAACAAATAAAATCCATGTTGGCACAAAAATCTAACTTGATTACATAGCAAACTGTACTATACAGTGTACACAACTTTAACTAAACTTACGATGTTGTCCTCTCAACTTGAACTTACTTCTACCCTGCTGACAAGCAAACACTACCTCGTAGTATTTGAGCTCAAGCTTAATAATATTCGTTAACCTTTTGGAGGCAGCTTCTACAGTTCTGCTGTCACGTTTGTATATAACGAAACAATTTTCGGCCTAATACCGCTTGATTCGCGACAATAATTCTTCGTAAGAAGTAAACACATCACCGGCAGCGCAAACGTTGCCGCCATGATGATGGCTCTTTCGCGAATCGCGCTCTATTTTGGGATTTTAATCTTGTCATTACGTCGCATACATCGCTCGAACAAGATTGGTCGAAATCCGCTACCGGATCCCTAATGTCTGGACTCTTGGTTTTCGGTAGCAGACCCCCAACCACAGCGAAAAGCTAATGGCTATTAAATCAAGGACCATGGGGCTGAAAATGATCAAGTTAAAATATACAGCATAGAATACATGAGCAGCATATAATTATATTCATTTCATTTTTTCAATACTTCCGGAACGGTGACGTAAAACATTAAATATATTTTTCAATGACAAATAAATAACAATAAATTTAACAATTAACAATTACTTGTACATACCTGTTACTTTAATATAAGTTATATTAAATTCTCTGGAGGCCGCAAGTTTTACCTCTGTCCCAAGATTTTCCTCTGTGTAGTTGGTACCTTGAGAAAAACTTATCTCAAAATGTACCGTAACAGAGCCATTAGTAAAAAAGTTCACCTCACACAAATCGGAAATACTGCTTACCTGCAGGAAGAAACCATAATTAACTGGTACTTGTACTGGTATGTGTATTTTATAATGCGCCTCTTCCTTGCGGTTACAAAGCGCAGTTCCTTTCCCTGGGCATTGGGCCCACATGCTAAGTGTTGCTGCTGGTAATCAGCGCAGGAGCAGGCAAACCCACCAGGTACCCATTTATACTCCTGGGTGGAGAGAAGCAATGCAGATAAAGTTTCCTGCTCAGAGACACAAGCGAAATGCACAGCGAGGGATTGAAACCCCGCCCTCGAGGTTGGGAAAGCAAACCGTTCCCGCTGCTCCAAAATCCCTTCCACAAATTGTAAGTACAGGTACTACCAATTCAGCAAAAATATATGTACTATTTTTTATTGCGTGATCAGTCAATCCATATATAATATTCCACATTCTGCAAACATTTTAACTCCCTATAAAGAAGTTCAGACTCGATGAATCAATTTGAACGCATCCCAAGGGTACACTTTTACGTTTTAATTACATTTTTTTATGTTCATACAACCTATTACTTTGATGTATTTTAAAAAATGTATTCCACATTCAAATGCAAATAACTTGCCAGTTACTAGTGACAATGGAGCTTTATATATTATAGATAGTCAGAAAGAAAAAAGCCCACCCTGTTACAGATTTTGAAACCAGCTTCATGGGATTGAAAATAGTAACATCTTAAACAATGAGTATAACTTAACTTTACTTAATAACATACTGTACATTGCGATGTAAGTTACATGGGTGGTGCCGGGCGGAAGGGAGGGAGGGGGGCCAGCCCCCTCCCTCGTCGGGGACAAATCCTAAATTCGTAGGGAGAAATAAATGTATATGTACATTTTCTACGTATTAGTAGACTCTAAAATCGATTAAATAAGCCTTTGAAACAACTAAATTGTCACATTTTTTTCGGGGCTTCGTCCCTTGGAACACATTCGAGAAATTTTGAGCGACACTTGACGACGCCAACTTTTTTTCCGTCGGGGACATCGACCCCTGTCAGGGTAGTCGGCCCCCTGTAAGACAAATCCTGGCGCCACCTCTAGTAAGTTACAGCCTAGGAATAAGGATTTTCTTGTAGTAAACATCCCTTGATACTGGTCTAGATTATCCATGAATACAGTACAATATTTTTAATAAATATACTTGTTATTTAAATAAACTTTAAAGTGTATTCAATTAACAATATATATAATAATGCAATATAAAAAACACCATAATCACGAAAACTATCATAACAGAGCTAATAAATTGATAGCTATATTCATGAACGATAAGTATGATATCAATATTGTAAATTTTAAAACAGATGATAAAAATAATAATAATAATAATAACAATAATAACTTATTATTATTATTATTATTATTATTATTATTATTATTATTATTATCATCATCATCATCATTACCATCATCATCATCATCATCATCATCATCATTATTACTACTACTACTACTACTAGCACTTGCAAAACTTAATGTGTACTTATATAATGCATTTTCCTAATCGTTTAATGCTAATAAATTAAATTATGTTACAAATATAAAATTTGATAACTAATCAAATAGGCTTACCGAATTGCACAATTTTGATACTAACGACAAATAATCAGGTGATGAAGCATTTGCTAGTGCTTCACTGAAAATGTAAGACAAGCCATCTACCTCTATGAATTGCATCTCAATCAAGAATGTTCTATATGCTGCAAAACAATACAATCAATAATTGTTTGGTTGATTAGTCGGTCAGTCGGTACTATTAGACTTGGCAATGAAAAATGGAAGTGTACAAATCTACACGTTTATATGAACACATAATGAAGGTAAGCTATTCCTGAAACCAAACCTAAGTCACATACCATTATGTTCGTATCGAGATTAGAATAATATGCAAATTGAGATAGTGGGTGAGGGGAAAAATATAAAGTACTCATTGGCAAGGGCCATTTTTGAAGAGGAAATTACATCAGAAGCAAAAAAGGAACTCAAAAAAAAACTTGGAGCGTAAAAGTTACAAATGTTACAAAATCTGCAACGAAATCATTTTCACCATAAGATATTTACGAATGCACACTTTAATATGGGCCTAGGCCTAAAATATAATTATTGTGTAGACCTAATTACCTTCAATTGTTACATTGAATAAACAACTCGCGGAATTTCCAAAAACATCGGTTGCATCATAAGTCACTTCTGTTGATCCTACTGGGAAAGGATCGCCACTTCTGTATGTGGATGTAATGTTTGGTGCTATTTGAGAATTATCAGTTGCGTTGGCTTGGTTCCAAGTTGCGGTTAAGCTGGGTACTCCAACAGCACTTTGGAGAAAGACGTCATTAGGACATTCGATAACTGGAGGTTCTATGTCTGTAACAAACATGGAAGCAGTGAATAACATCAGCTTTGTGTTTTTAATTAAACAAAGATATTCTTGAAAACTTTTTAATTATAAAATGTTTCTCTATATAGTTATTCTTATTACCCTAGCCGCTCCAAAAAGAGATGAAGGGCAATAACAACAGTCAGGGCGGCCCGCCCCTCTCCCCTCCCCTTTTTTTAAAGCAAAAAGGAGAAAATAAGAAAGAAAAAATGATAGCCCAAAGCGCATCAGAGATTATTTGCAGGCCTCTAGAACACCAAAATTTCGTGGGTACATGTCCCCGGACCCCAACAATAGTTTAATCTCGATCAGCCCCAATT